>NC_056739.1:1217171856-1217269356 GCF_019279795.1 Protopterus annectens
TCAAGGGGTAAATCAAACCTGAAAATAGAAACATACCTCCAAAAATAAATGCAAAAGAAAGCAGTAACAGGGATAAAAAAATAATGGTTGAATGGAGAAAAAGAATATGGTAATGAGGAGATTAAAATGTGACTGTGAATTAATAGGAAGAGGAAGTAATCAAAAGAAAAATAGCACAAAGAGAGATTTAGTAGGATAATGAGGCAGAGGAATGTAGAATGTAAAATGCTAGCATGAGGAAGTGGGATCGGTGGTCACAGCTCCTGCTGCTGCTCTGGAGTTAGGAAAGGATGTGAGTGCTCCCTGATTACCCAGGCAGGGTACAGGTGGCTTTCAAGGTGACAGGGAGGGTCATCTCAAATTTTAGTTGTTTGACAAACAGGTAAGCCAACCTTGTCTCCTATTAGAGCTCAAGGGTTGAACGATCTGCTGGCATATTACCCAGGCAGTCACCCTCTTATGACATGCAAAATCTGGGGTGATGGACATCAGTGTCTATTATGTGTCCTAAGAAAGACAATACCAACAGATAATAAAGGAACATTTTACACTAAAATAAACCATGAAAAAAGCAGATAAATTACTGTTTGGCATAGTGAGAAAGTAATAAAAATTTCTGGAGTTCGCCTACTTAAAGGTGAGGTGCTGGAGGGCATGCTGACCATAACATACTGTTTTTATTGATTTGTGTGGATTTACAGTGTTATTATGTTTTCTTATCACAGCTGAGCATTTGTTATGTGAAGCATCCCCAAGTTCAAATAATCAATATTTATAGCCAATTCCAGACAGTATAAATTATGGGTCTATATTATATCCTTGAAGAGGCATTCCATCGAACGCCTGTTCATCAACCCTAAAAACATGAACTGTCATAACAGCAAACTGCCACATCACCAATTTCTTTCCCTGAGAAAGAAATTGCTTGCCCTAAAAAGAAGAACACATCACTACAAACATTACAAAATGGAGGCCATCACCCCCCACATCCCCCAACACGAGAGAGCTGTGCCCATCACACCCCCCTAACTAAATATACCAACTCCAAGATTGCACTACAGTGGGAAAAATGGCAAACTAACAAGGACGGCCAAGCAATTTCTTTCCCAGGGAATGAAATTGCTGATGTGGTCATTTGCTGTTATGACAGTTCGTGTTTTAAGGGTAGATGAAAAGGCATTCAATGGAATGCCTCTTTGAGGACATAATATAGACCCTAAATTATCACTAAGCTGCACATGATAATGCAAGACATTGTTTTCCATGGAAAGAACATAGATCTGATACCATCAATTTCCATACTTCCCCAACCCATTCTCTTTAGTGCAACAATATGTCACATATGTCAAACTGATCAATTTATTAAAGAACCAAACCAACCAAACATCTCTACAAATAGTCATCAAATAAGAGCATTGTGCTAAAACTTATACAGCAGCGGCTAATCTATCAATCTGGTGTTAATATTTGGTTACTGCATACAAATAATGCACATACTCTCACACTCCAATCCACTTACAAAGCACAATGCCTAAAATGAAGCTGCAAAAGTAGTCTTATGCATTAATTTGATCAATTTTCACCCACATTTAAACTTCAGTATCCATGGTCATAAAATGTATCATGACACCCATCATCAAAATCCTTCACCAATATTTCATGCACCAAATTATTGATTAAACTACTTAAAATCCATCACTCTAAATACCCCATTCATTGAATCTGTCTGTTATGCCTGGACAATATTCCTCCATATCCCAGACCTGTCATTCCAAATATTGTACTCAGCTCTAACTCTGACATGCACTTGTCATTCTCACAGTCTCTCAGAAATCTACATATAAAATCCTGAAATATTTATAATAATGTCCTACAGCTCCTGGCATAACCCTTATACATTTGGCTGAAGATTTTAGGAGTCTCACAAACATAGCTAAAACTACATGCTATTGATTCAGAAATCCCTCCTGGTTTTAATAAATTTAAATGTATAAGTAGTACAACTATTGTCAAGAAAGAAACACTTATCTGCTCTTCCTGCATTTACAGCCACCAACAAATATCTTCAAAAATCAGTCTTTATTTCATTTAAACTTATATTTGTCATGTAAATTATTATATGCTGTAATTATATCACCTAGATGCACTAAAACCACCAATGAACAAACACGCTCTTCAGTAGAATACCTACATGAACTAGCATTTCTTGGTGACTTCAGCACAAATTGGAATCTAACATATGATTCCCGTTCCCAACCCTGACCCGGCTATCTGGTCTAACTCAGCTAATACACTACTAGAGTTGACAAGGTCATGGAGATATAAAGCATCCTGCACTGGATCCTAATATCAAACCCTAAAATCATCTACTATATGAGTACTCTCTAACTCTTTATGCAGTCATGCTCCAGTATATGCATGTGGCTGTGCTAAGATCTGCACAGTTTTAATCCAGTTTTAAGAATTCAGCATTTGCTTATTCCTGCAGTAGAGAGGGATTTTAAGAATGGAACAGGATGATGTTAGAGTTGCCCTTTATATTTTTGTTTACAGCAGAGAGGAAGTAGTATACTTCTTTATGGTAATCCTACCAAACTTAAATGTGACAACTACATACTGTAACTTGAAATATCCCTGAAATACTGGAGTGGCAAAGGGATATAGCAGAGTTGAGGCAATGAAAATATCTAGATGGTAGGAGTTTAGGAAATGGAAGAAGGTATTAGAAACATTGGCATAAATAAACAACTGATTTAAGGAATTCTGGTGTCTTGGGAGTCAAACATGTAAATTCAGGAATTGCTGCTCTCCAGCCTTCCTGTTACATCTAGTTCTAGGACAGATTTTATGGTTAGAAAACTGTTACAGATGTTGAAAATGTAGGACTATTGGCAAGGATTTTAAATAATGCATATGCTGATTGGATATTGTCTCATGTCATATTAGGTGGCAGTGATATGAATTAATATAGATATCTAATGTATGCTTTTAAATAAACAGAGTGGTGGGAACGTTTGACTGGAATTTGTATGCATGGGATGCATAAGTGTCTTAATGTAATGGAATGTTATATTAAAGTATTGTAATAAAATATTAAAAAGGAGCAAAGTTAATACACCTATTTATATAGTTATGTATTTAAAAAAATAATAATGGTGGTACATTTTCAGAGCTGTGTGAATACATTTGTCATATTTTGCTGAAAGCAATTTGTAATTTATGATTATTATTATTTGATTTTGGAAAGGCAAAGGTCAAACTACATTACAAAGTTAGAGTATCCCTATTTTCTAGTGGAGTTTTGGGCTACTCTGTTAAGAAGTGTGGTATTCTGGGATACATGACTGGAAACTGATACCAGCAATGTCTAAAACTGAAAAGCATGAAAAAAGGATGAAGCATACATACCAAGAAATTAAAAACATCAATAAGTTTTAAGGAAACAAATGTTATGTATGTAAGTAAACAAGCAAGTAAGCAAATAAGTAAATAAAAGTCTGCCAGGCTTACAAGGAACCTAGATACTATTTTTGGTGTCTTACTAATTGAAATCTCAACTGATTTTTTGATACAGGTACTAGGTGCAATAAAGTAAGTACTATGTTATTAACCAAATGTTAGGAAACATATGTAGCAGGGCTGACAAAGCTGATTACAGTGACTTTGCAAAAAACTGTGAAATATTAGCTACACAAAGTTAAATAAACTTTGTGCAATTGCATGGGGGGGTTTATTGATTTTGCTCAAGGTAAAATCTTTAGGTTATGGTCCTCTACCAGCTATGCAGAGATAAAAAAAGTCATGTGAGTAATATCATAAAACAGGGAGGATGACATTTACATGTTTTGTGGCATGCACTTAAAATATTTTGTTTCCATAAAAGGAGTGTGTAGTAATAGAAACATATTTGCATCTGAGATAGATGAGTGCACTGTTCTAGCAAATGGATAAAATGGCAGTATTTTTCTTAAAGACCAAAAATATGCAATGCAGACAGATTTACAGAGTAGTGAACTAATCATTAAGGCAACTTATAGTCTAAAAATGGTCAAAGTTTGAAAGGAATGACTAATGTTATACAGTAAACTCTCACTTAACCGGCACCCATGGGGATTGGTAGATGCCGGATAACTGTGGTTTCTGGTTGCTTGAGAGTTACTATTAAAATAGACCTGACTAATAATGTACCTTATACTATTTGTTTGGTTTGACTTGTTCTCATGTTGGGAAGAGAGGGAATTTGTTCCTATCTTCATTTTTAAAATTCAAAACTCTAAAAAGTGATAAGGTGTGTTTCGGGGAGGGGGGGGGGGCATGAAAATTGTATTGTATTTCTTCGATTTTTTTTTTTTTTTGCCGATGGCTTGAGTTCCAGTTAACTGAAATTTTACTGTAACATATTTCTAAACTATTTCTGACTGTTGCAAGACAGATAGAAATTACAGGTAGTATATATTTGTGATGGATGCATTTGCAAGTGCCCCTGAGGGTGAAAATGCATTCTATTTGAAGGAGGTCACTGTAGGGGAAATTTGCATTTCATTGACACTCAGCAACTGCAAAGCTGATTATAAATAAGTACAGGAAGTCAAGTCCCATGCATGATGGTGTGCATGTCTGTATGTGTCTGTGTCTGGGCATGGGGCAGGCAGGGTGTTTTTTGCCCACACAAAAATCAGGTTTTAAATATTAGTGCACATTTTTGTTTTTTTGTCTACATGTGGAATTTAATATGTTTCCATTCCCACGGAGATGGAATTTAGAAAAGGTTTTTTTGTACCTGTAGAATGGCTCTGGATATGAACCATGTATGTCAAACAAACATTTAATTTATGTAATACAGAGGATTATGGTTGGATTTCTGATCATAATCACATTGTTCTATGTTTGTGATGGGAATATCAAAACATCATCTCAAGAAATAAACTTTAGAGGTGAACCTTGACAGTTTAGATCATATAAAAAAGAATTGTGATCTGAGACTCAGTCATAATATTTTTTATAATACATAAGGACTTTTAGCTGCCTCCTGTGGCAGCTTTAGTTTAAAAAAAGACAAAAGAAAAAACATTACGTGGCAGTGTGAGTTGTGTAACAACTTTTAAAGCTGCTAGTGAATCGCTCCATTACATGTTAACAGTTTTTAAAGCCTTTAGTTGGATATTGATTAAGTTCTACTGTAATTACTTACTACCCCTATGTCATTGCAAGGTATAGCTTATTTTATAACAACAAGATGCATGTTTAAGAACCTGGCTTACAACAAGTTTCCTATGTTTAGATTTTTATGTATGTAGCTGGGTATAATAGCAAGATTATCATTCTCCCATTTTCAGAGTGTTATCAGATTGCTCCAAGTGGAATAATAATAATAATAATAATAATAATTCAGCAGAAAATTAACTATAAAATGTTGTAGCCTCTTAAAGATATAATGGGCTATCACTTTTTGTTTGAGAAAGAATACCATATATAGTTTAAATACATTAATGCAAAAAAGGGAACAAGCTGAAGCTAATTTGCATTAACTGTCAAATGTAAGTGATATGTACTTTCTAGGCATCTTTATAAGTAACATATGATATCTAGTTTACAAGTTTAAAATGCTATAACAATTTGACTGACAAACTATTTAAAACAACATCATTTAGCTCCCATATAAGATATTCAGTGTCCAATTTAATTAAAGCTTATGTCTGATCTTAGGGTTCTTTATGGACAATTCTGCTTTATATAAAGTATCTAGTAAATTAATTAGCAATTGGATTTCTGGAGGGTAAGAATTCTTCCACTTCCTTGCAAAGTCTTTTTATACAAAAGGAAAGCAATATTTGACAAATTCTTTTTCCAGGAGGTTTACTAAATAACCTACATAACAAAGCAAAAGATTGTTTTGCTAGAAGGTTCTGTTCAGAATTAATGCACGAATTCAGTCAATCACTTCTTTCTTAAACATTCCTAGTTTATCACATTACTTAAAAACGTATGTCTGTGTTATGGGCTACAATATTTGTGTGATAAATGTAGCTTTCTGAGTACATTCAAGGTGCTCTATTTTTGCCTATTTTAAACCATTCAGGAAATATCCTCATGCACTGTAAATAAATAACATATGCTATTACGCATGCATACTGACTGTGAACACTGGATAAGTGCTTTTATTGTATAAGGGATTAATCTAATCTGCCTCTTTCAGACAAGCTGTATTATATCAAACTGTCCACATGGAGTTTCAAAAGAACTAGATACTTACTAGCTCATTAAAAAAAAAAAAATTAAAAACAAACAAACAAATAAAACACATACAGATAGCCCCTCCTTTAAATATTTTCTGGTGTGGATAAACTCCATACTCACTTTGCAATGTCACACAGAGAATAATAAAGTGATTTTTCATAAAATGCTGTGCTGGTGGTGGATACCTGGGGTACCAGATCTGCCAGTGGAGTAGGAATTTTAATTGTCCAGCATGACTCTGGCTTACCTCCAGTTGCAATACTTCTTCTGTATACAAAACTTGCACGTACCCAGTATAGACTATTCAGTTTATACAACTGGCCCCTTGTTATTGCTCCATTTTACAAAGAGTTAACTAGCTCCCTCTGAAGGAACATGCAGATTTAGTATTATACACTCTGTTTAAAAACAGACTTGAATTGTTCCATTCATAGTTCAATAACATACAGAACTAATTAACTCAATACATAAATAAAGTAAACTCAAAGGGTTAAGACTATGGCTGATATATGTATAGCATGTGGTAGTCCAGGGTTTGATTTCTACAACCTGCATTTGTTTATTGTGTGAACCTGAGCAAGTCACAGTTGCCTGGAACCAAGCCTGGCATGGGTCCCATTTGGATCAGTGCCTGAATACAGTTTACAGAGTGCTCTCTCTCTTTCTGCATATCTATACCTATCTATCTGTCTGTCTAGCTAGCTAGTTACAGCTTATCACACAGCGAAAATGACAAGCCAGAGGCTTTTCAGTGTTCAGACCAAAAACATTGGAAGCCATACCACCCTTAGCCAGGACTGCAGTGATGTTAAACATTCATTCATTATCAGTACCCTCTATGTCTAAATTATGACCACAGGAAGCTGGAATCTATCTGTTAAGCAATGTGCACAAGGCAAAAAAGCAATCCTAAATGGTAAAACACATGTAGATGAACACACACATACACACACACACACACACACACACACAAAACACAGATATACACACACACAAATGCCTACTCCCCCCACACATATGCAGTTGCACACAGAGAGACACACACACACACACACACACACACACACACACACACACACACACACACACACACACACACACACACACACACACACCCTTCAAATATACCCAGGGGCTATTTGTATCATCAGTAGCTGTGCACACATATGCCTGCGCTCTCACACACACACACACACACACACACACACACACACACACACACACACACACACACTAGTAAACACACATGCACACATACCTGCCCCATGCAAGCACACTTAAGGAATTGCTGATGCTATAAAAAATCCACTGTGTGTGTTTCTTTAAGATGTGAATTTTGATAAAATTGTCAGCTAAAAAGTAGAGCAAGCTGCAAAAGAAACATTCATCTGCCTGTAGCAGGACCACCAGTAAGTAATATCACCAAGTGAGAATACTTTTGTTGTCACACCTAGCTGGATGTGTAACTACTGGGTGCCCACTGTCATTATGCAGTCTCCCCACTCTTTATGATGTAGCATGTATATCTTATTGTGTAATTATTGGTTTGCTTTGCTCTTTGCTTTTTGCTCTCTCTCTAACAAATGTACATTGAGTTTGCATGGTTCATAGTTAAACATGGGTGTGTAAAGCTGTTTTGTCAGTTAACTCTTGGCTAAACTCTCAGCTTATAAAAACGTATATATATCACCTTTCACAATTCTTTCTATATGCTCTATAACTGTGTTGGATTTGTCTATGTTTGTTTCTATTGATAGTCCTTTATGACATTTGACCCCTGGAATGGCTGAAATATGTCCTTCTGAATCAGTCCATTTCTCTAGGAAACAGATTTAAAATAGATACAATAAAATACTCCTCTTTATTTGCCTTTTCTTTCTGCAGTTCTCTGTACCAGATAGTAAAAGGCAATCGGATTATAGTGTTTTGCTACTGGGGTAGGGGTGGGGGTGGGGTGCTGAAGTTCTGTATTGCAGTTAGTTCCATTTATAGCATGGTGGCTGCATATGTGAGTATATTAAATTATTTATTCAGTGTGATCTATTAACTGCAGTTGGTTAGTATTTCTGCAGTAGTGAAAATATGATACAAGTTTATGAAAAATGCCAGGGGCTGATTGAAATGTTAGAGCTGCCTTCTCGTCAGGGTGGAAAATTAAACGCCATACTGAAGGGAAATGGCATATGTGTAGGAATATTTTAAAACCAAATACTTCCTTGGAACTACATTCTGTATCATTATACAGCTTCAGAAACAGTTTTATAGCTGCAGTATAAAAGAGTTGTGCAGGCTTCCATATAAATTAGTTAACTGTATTCTCCATAAAACATTAATACTAGTACAGAATTCATTTGTACTGATAAAAGTGAACAAAATGACTGCATCTTCTAATCACAGATTCTTCTATGCAGCAGTCAGACTTCAAGTTGACATTAGATGGCAGTAGAGCACTAAAATATAGCTATCCACTTTAACAACTAAGTGTTGCATGATTGATAAATGTATAAAATGGGCATTACTGACCGATCAATTATTTTAAAATGGTTACATTAATTGCTGCTAATCATGTGCGTTTGCTCTATTTCTACAGAAAATTAGAATGATTCGTGAGCAACATTACTGGAGCCAAGGGTTAAGGCAATAATTGCAGACTGAAGTTTAGACATTTCTGACAATGGAAATTACCAGAAGTTGTTTAATCAGTCTGCGTTTGCATTTATCCAGCTAAATTCTATTTCTTTATTTTCTAAAAAAAGATTTATTATTTACTTGTATACAATTACCTAAGAGCAATATATACATCTGAAGTAACTACAGATATCATGGATTCCTGCTTTCTTCCTGACACCTTTACTTCTGTTAAGCAATTATGGTTCACCAAAATCTTAATGTAATTATATTTGCTTACTTCTCTTCTGAATTTCTGCCTATGTTATAATATAGTCATGCTTCTGTATTTGTGGTTTTACCTCTTCTAATAAAACAGTTTCATAATCTGCTTAGTAAATATTTTTCAACAACCGGAAACAGTTTTTCCTGCTGTGTTTTTATTAACCTCTCCTGCCCCAGTAAGCAAATATTTTCTGCCAAAATATGACACAATATTTTTTAGTGTCCCAAAATCATATTAGTTAATGTATAATAGTTTCTAAGACTATAACTGCTATCACCAGATCAGAACTGTATGCACTTTCTTTCTTCTTCTTTCGGCTTTTCCTGGTTAGGGGTTGCCACAGTGGATCACCTGTCTGCTCAGGATTGGCAGTGGAGTTTTTACAGTGTCAAGTTGCCAGCCTGGCACCCAACTTTCCACAGAAGGCACACACACACACTGGCTCATGCCTAGGGCCAATTTAGAGTGTCTAATCCACCTACAGCATGTGTTTGGGATGTGGGAGGAGACCAGAGCACCCGGGGGAAACCCACGTGACCACAGGGAGGACATGCAGACTCCACACAGAAAGCACCCCATCCGAGGATCGAACTGGAGAGCTTCTTGCTGTGAGGCAACAATGCTAACCACTGCACCACTGCGGCTGCCCCTGTACAGAACTCTATGCACCAGTGTGCTAAAAAAGAATGGACTTACTATTTCCAAACAAAATAAAAGGTCATCCTGCTATCGCCGATGGATTCATTGATTCCCACAGTAGATTGATTCATTTTGCACACTAAATTCCATTACATTAGTGAGACAGTAAGAGAGCATATCTATCGTTTGCACTTTAACTGCATTTAACATTCAATAACCCCTCTATCCCTTCCTTCTTCTCACCATTTTAAATCTGTAGCGTGCCCTCTTGGATGCCTCTGTGGATTTCCTGCCCATTGCCCATTCAGGAAGTCTGCTGAAGAGGTTCAGAACACCCATCTATAAAGTACTATTTTCTTAGGATAAAAGAGTAGTTAGTCCCTGTAATATGTTATTTGTAACTTCTTATTCCATCTGTCTTCCTCCTGCTTAAGATGACCCCTTCACATCTCCCTGACATGATCTTGTACACCGACTCATGTCTCCTTGTCTGTTTGGTCATTATTGAGAAAAGTTCTAGCTCTTCTCTTCTTAAGTATGATCTTTTTTCAGCCACCCCATCCTATACATGTTTGTGGTGGCTTGCATTTGGCATCCCTTCAGCCATGTGTGTCCCTTTCCTTCTTTATTATAAAGCCATATAGGGTATGCTCTATCCTTTATAGTTCAGACAAATTGTACTGTAACATGTAAGGATTACCTCTTTATTACGGGAGTATATCCCCTGTGAAGATGTGGCCAACCTCCATTTTGCTATTGCACTGTCCTTTCATTCTCCTTTTTGCTTAATCCAGATGGGATTAACATCCCTAGAGCTATGCCCTTCTCCACTGACAGAGTTTACAGTCACTGTAGATGATCTTTCACAGAAAGATTATTGTAGCCCAAGTATAAGCACTTCACATTTGTTAGCACAGAACACCAACTGTCACATTTTCACCTACTTGGTCAGCTTTCCATATTGCTTCTTATGGGGCTAGACCTTCTGTGGACCAAGTTGGATGCAGGCTGAATTACTCCTAACCAACTCAAACAGTTCCTGTGGCCTAAACACTTTTCAGTATCTATTTTTTCCTGTCTCTCGCTTTTTTGTTTAATAGGAGTACTTGTGGTCTTTTTCAGGGCAGAGTGAAACTGGTAGCTATGGTAATGGCAAGTTTGACTTCATATATTCTCAAAGGTAAGGCAGTAGTCTTGGAATTGTAGGACGTAGAAAGTGACACTATGTCAATACTGGCCACTAGGCTAGATAACCTTGCAACATTGTTTACAAGTCTAGCCCAATATCACTGATTTAAAGTGGACAACTGCACGAGACACTGAAGACATTAAATCCTGAACAGCAAAAATGGTTATTCTAGAATTGATTTATCACAGCCTCAAGAAACTCAGGATAGTGTTCAAGACCAACAGAGAGAGAGATACAAAAAACTGCAAGCCAAGTTAGGGGGCATGGAAAATAAGCAGTTTGGAAATAATTCCAGGCCAGATGGTCTTGGAGAAGTATGACAAGAATGGAAACATGTCTTCTTCTTACAAGTTGATTTACCTGAACATTTTGGACTTTTAGATAATTTAATAATTGAAAGGGCCCACCTTGTACTGAAATCTCCACCAAAGGACATTCAACTGCCTAAACAAATAATGTTAAGAGTTTTAATCTATGCTGATAAACTTCTCGGGACTTTTAAAGAGGGGAATGAGTTTTTATTAGCCAACTCACAGCGCACCCTTTTCTAGACCATTCCTGGGGAACTGCACGTGAAACGACATGCTTATGGTGAGGTTTAATCTTTATTCTGCAAGAACTTTATTACTATTAGTGTGAACTACCAGGCACTGTTTTTAATGAAATGGAATGGCAATGGAAGGAATTTGGTGCTCCAGAAGGTGCATTGAATTTCTTTCTGTACAGTTTTCTGTGGTAGATTTAAAACATCTTTCTGTTGGTCCTGGTGCAAATGTTGAAGGTACCTTAGAAGAAGACATTACATTTGAAAGGAAAACCTGTCCTGTTAAATATGCTGTCATAACAGGGGACTTGTGGCAAAAAGTACAATAAAATGCACCTATCATGGAGAATCAGTAAATGACTCTTCAGCTCCTACTAGACCATCTAGGAAGGTGGTGCAGGGGCAGCTATCTTCAATATTCATTGAGAAGAGATTTACTCCTTTTATGTCAAAAATGGACATTGAAGAAGTACCGGTTCAGCAGATGCCTAATCAGGAAGGTGCCCCTGTTCTAAACAATACTCTTCTAGCTGCAACCTCTCAAAAATAATTAATTCTTTTTCAGTAGAAACAGCTTTAAAATTTTAACCAGGTTAATAAAAAGAAACAGAAACAGAAAAGGGGCAAGGGAGAATGAAAGATGTGAAATGTTGTTTATTTATTTATTTATTTGCAGTTGTTTACCTGGAGGTCTACTGGGCCAGGATGAGTCTTTTTTCAGTAGAGGCTCGGGGAGAAAAGCTCCAAAAATAAGCAACATGATAAAGCTACAGAATCAAAATACAGAAATCAAGCAGTTATGGCACAGAACACTACATTACAGAATAGGTGATACAATAAAATAGACAATACTAGTTATACGGATGTTAGATTTTAAGTATGCAAGCCAAACAAGAATATAATTGACAACATAGAATAATAGTGAATGTGTGAACAACACAGTATTGCAGTTTTGCAGTAGAGAGGGAAGGATGGAGAGCAGCAGGTTAAAGATTCTGAAAGTAAGGTATAGCCTTAGAGCTATTGCTATATAGGCATCAGCAATGAATAGAAGATATGGCAGGTAACTGATATAGTAAGATTATATGTGGTTGGGTGGCACATGTTGGGCTTAGTAAGTTGGAAACACTGAATGTATATATGAGGAGTCTGAGCCATAGGTGAGATGGGAATAAAAAGTAGGAAGGCAAGGAATATTATAGTCAGTATTGGTACATGTACATACCCAATGGGAGAACAGGTTCTGTTTCAGTGAAGTCTTAACACATTCATGGTTGCTAGTAGATCTAATTGAAGGTGGAAGAGCATTCCATAGCTTTGCTATAGGATATAGGTAACGCATTTTACCGGTTAGGTTATATTACATTAAGGAGCATCTGATTGATCGCAGAGGTCTATTTGGGTGATACATGGTGAACAGAGAGGAGAGGGCAGGACAACTAAAAGACTTATAGATTACCTTATGAGTTGTGGTTTGTTGCAGGTATGTTAGATGTTGGGGAAGTCCTAGCCAGTTTAGCTGTTGGAGTGATACGCAGTAGTTGGAGGAGTGTTTGGCACTGATTACAAAGTTTGCGATTTTATTGTAGCACAAGTCCAGTTTGGATTTAAGAGTGGATTGTATATTAGTAAGGAGAGGTGCACCATAGAGCAAGGATGGAAGTACAAAGGAAGAGGCAAGGGATAGTCTTGCTGCATACGTGAGGAAGTGTTTCCTCCTGTACAGGATGCCCAGTTTCTCATGGGTTTTTTGATGCTTGTGTTAATATGATGGTCAAAAGTTAGGTATTTGTCTATGATGACCCCTAGAAGTTTGGTATATGGGACTACTATGAGGCAAGTGTTGTTGAGTGAGTTGATGGTAAATTAATTTTTGGTTAGGGGTGTTGTTTTTAGTAGGGTGAATGACATGAGTTTGGTTTTATTAGCATTTAGGGCTAAATGGTTATTATACATCCAGGTTTCAGTGAAGGTGAAAGCATTTTGGGTGGGTGTAAGTAGTTCTGAAGTAGACCTGGCCATGCAGATAATGGTGGAGTCATCTGCATATTAGGTGGCATTAGCATGGGGTATGCTGGTATGGAAATCATTAATGAAAATGCTGAAGAGCAGTGGACCTAGAATGGACCCGTGTGGGACTCCAGTATTGATGTTGAGGAAAGGAGAGAGGAATTGGTGCCTTCTGGTTGCTTTGTTGTCTATCTGTAAGGTAGTCAGAAAACCAGCCTAGGGGGAGATATGCCTAGATTGGAGAGCTTGGTCAGAAGAAGCGGGTGAGAGATAGTATCAAATACCTTGGAAAGGTAAAAAAATAGTGAGGAGACAAGGTATCATGAGTCTCAAGCATGGTTGACTATGTCCAAGAAAGATATAAGAACAGTTGTGGTGCTATGAATAAGCCTAAACCCATGTTGGGTTGTGGAGAAGAGGTTGCGGTGTAGTAGGTAGGTAAGTAATTGGCTATGGATATATTTTTCCAGAATTCTGGAGATGTGAGAGAGGATGGCAATTGGACAGAAGTTAGATACATCATTATTGTTTCCACCTTTGTGGAGAGGGAGGATAAATGCCTTTTTCCAGATGGTGGGAATGAAGGACTCTTGAATGGAGCTGTTTAGTAGTACACTAATGAGATAGGCTATAGCGTCTACTGATTTTTGGAGGAATTCTGGGGTAAGTTATCTGCAGCATTTGATCCAGATTTAAGTTTAAGCAGGAGTGTTTTTATGGTGGAGGTAGGTATGGGTACGAGAGAGAAGTTTGGTCTTGTTGTAGCAGATGGGTCTGGGGGCAGTGGGTTAATTAGTGGGAAGTTGGTAACAAGACTGACTATACTATTTTTAAAGAATGAGTTAAAAAGTGAGGCAGTTTCAGCTGGGGCCCTGTCTGGATCAGGGGAGGGATTATCGCTTTTGCCTGGGTATAATAGAGAGTTTATGGGCCTCCAGAACTTTTTAGGACTTTGCATATGGTCATTTTGCAGAGTAATGTAGTAGTCTTGTTTGTCTTTGATGACAAGTCGCTTTATTTGATTACACAATTGTTTATATTGAGCAAAATCTGCAGGGTTTTTACTTGTATGCCATAATTTCCAGGCCTTATCCCTAGCTTTCATACGTTGTTTGGTGGATTTGTTAAGCCAACTAATGTGTTTGGCTTTCACTCTTCTATGTTGGAGAGGAGTGAGATTGTCTAGTACATGGAGGACTGTTGAGTTAAAGAATTCAACAGTATCATTCAGTGATAGGACTTTAAGTAGATGCCAGTTGATATTTTCTAGGGTATCGTTAAAAGTAGTTGGGCAGACGTGGGACAGGTCTCTGGTATGCTTATAATGGTGTATATTAAGCACTGCAGTTGGTTTGCGAATTATGTATGCTGTTAGGTGATCACTAATGCTGTTAGGTAGAGTGCCAGTGGAGGAGATTTTACTAGGTTCAGAGACAAGGACCAAGTCTAATACTGAGCCATTCTTTTTGTTGGGTCTGGTTATGGTAGAAATGAGCTGGGTGTACTTAAATAGGTTGATACTGTTTGTTGGTTGATGATGTATGATGTCTAACCAGTTAATATTCACATCACCTAGTATGATTGTTTCATTCTCTATATTTTTGGATGACCAGGCTAGTATTTCATGAAGTATTGGGATTGGGATATTGATACCCAGGGCGATATATGTGGCTATAATGCAGATGCTTTTGCTGTTATTCATTTTCAAGTAGGATATTAGTATTTCGGCTGTAGAAAATGTGGGAGTGGGTTTGTTATATGGGACTATATTAAAAGTATTATGGTATATGAGAGCAATGCCCCCACCTTTTTTTCTGGGCCTATCTGTTCTCAAGTAAGAGAAGCCTGACGGGAGGAATTCAGAGTTTTTAATATGAGGTTGCTACTACAATATCTGGCTTATAGTGTTCAATCCAGGCATGACGATTTAAAATTTTGTTTCTGATGCTTTGGAGGTTGATGGTAGTGAGGTTAAGAGTTTTGTGACAGTACTTCTGATAAAGAGGGGAGTGAGTGGGTCCAGGATTGGGGTGAATGTCACTGCATAGTATTAGGTTGTGGTGAGTGTGTATGGGATTATTAGGTTGTAATTTTTTCTTTGTGTTGTATTCATGAATGGAAGTTAGTTTTATTTTAGTTTTTACATGTAAGGTTAGAATGTTTAGCTTTTTAATGAAATGATTAAATTAAATGATTTACCTTATCCTGTTATGTAATTAGCACACTGTTTAAGACTGTGTTTTTGTTTTGCTGACCTTGAATTCTGTTGTGATTTTATGATTCAAATTGGGGGGGGGGGGGTGTTGGTAGTAATTTTGTGCTGTGATGTCAGGACCATAGCATACAAGAAGAATATCAAAAGTTAAGACTTGGATTGCTCTCCTTTACTATTTGGCTTTATTATTTCTATTATTACTTTCTTGTATAGTATTGCATATAGTTTGAAAGATAATCAATTGCTTGTTATAGCACTGCATGGTTTTACAAAGTTAAATGCCTGCTGTTAGAACTCTAACTCTGAATGTTAAAGGATTAAATTCTAAGGTCAGGAAGAATTCTCTTTATTATTTCATGAAAAGGTCCACATTTGGCATATTATTTGAGATATCTAAGTATAGACAAAGGTGTCTATGAAGATGATATGGGGGCATATTGCTGCAACCTATGCATCAACATCTAAACTTACTTCCTATACTATCTTATAACCTTATAAACTTAAGCTACATACTGCTTTTCGAACTTCATATTAGCATATACCTGTCAAACCACAACTACTTACATCCCATGCTTATATTGTTACTTATCCTGTTTGGCTTTAGTACTGTATAACTTGATAATAACTGTATTGATGATTGTAGCCACCTAAATAATTTGTGTTTTTCTAATGTTGTATGTCTAATTGCTATTGTAATTTTCCTATATGTACATCTTGGAAATTTTCTCACCGGTCCTCTGCTGTAAAAGGGATTTTGCTCAGAAGGACACTCCCGGTCAACACATGTAAAATCAATAAATAAATAATAAATAAATGTCATGTAGCCATTTTTCATTAGCCATTGCTGGGTTGGAAAAGAGAGAGTCAGTTATCAAAGATAGTAACGGTAGATGCATATTGGTTCAATTAAAGATACCATTGAGATGGAATGGTTTGGATACCATTTGGCTTTATTGTTTCTATTAACTTGTTCTGTATAGTGCATTTATAGTTTGAAAGTTAATTGACAGTTTGTATTGCCTTGTTTATTATAGTGCTGTAAGGTTTTAGTTAAATGCCTACTGTTAGGGCTCTGATTCTGAATGTTAAAGGATTCAATTCTAAGGTCAAGTGGAATTCTCTTTAATATTTAATGAAGATGTCCACCTTTGACATATCATTTATTCAAGAAATTAAGATATTTAGGTGTCAATGTAGGGCGTTAGGAAGTTAGTTTTGAGTTCATAATAATGCAAACTATAAATCCGTGTTAAGTATGGTGTCACCATTTTTCTTAATCGACCTTTGAGTTGGGAAGCAGAGTGAATATTCAAAGGTAATGAGGACAGATGGGTACTGACAAAAGTAAAAACACTATCCCCCGAAATCTCTATGCCTTGCATGGCATGCAGGAACAGTGCAGGAGCTCTAGCAGGCAATATGTCTGCCGTGCGATCTAGGAACAGCTTGCAGGGGCGTGCATGAGCGCTCCTTCACTAGTCCTGCACGGACTAAGCCCTTATATGTAAATCACCCCTTTGCAGGAGAAATCCATGCAAATGAGGTGAATTTGTGATCCAGGAAGCTTGCAAACAGCCGTGCAGGACTCGTGCAATCTGCAGAAATGTACTCGGTTAGTAACAGAGTACATTTTGCAAAATCCAAACCGGACCCGTGTCAGCTCCAAATAAAGGCTACATATCAGTCAGGAAGCATGCCAGTGGCCAAGTATAAGGCCACTGGCAATGCAAACATAAAAATTAAAAAAAATCAACTTTTATTTTTTAGCCGATCTCGGCTGTTTAAGCTTAGGGCAGCAACACGCAAACGGGATTCGGGGAAAATAACAAAATAAGCCTACTATAAGCATTCTAACTAAAATCACTATTCTGCCATGTAAGTCAATCGCAGGCAGAAGACAACATGGCCAGTGAGTAGTGGTTGCTAAGGGGGAGGCTCAATGTGAGACATGTAACTATGCATTAGCAGGCAATCCTATGCAAATGAGGGGAATGATAGTGAATCCCAGTTTTCCCCAGAATGCTAGTCAGATCCCAACAGTGTAAGAGTAGGAATAGCTTGGTGCAAGCCTAGGAGTTAGTTGACATCATGGGGGTGTGTGTCAGGCATACTGTAAGCGGATTGGAGCTCTGTGGCTCAGGTTTGCTCCTAGTTTAGCACAGCTAAGCAAGGGGGTGTGTCTGACTCTGCCTAGCACTCTTTACATTGTCTAAGTGGGTGTGCGCACTGCGCACTGGGTTTTAAAGGTGTAAGAAAAAGTTAAACCAGGAAATAGCAACTCTGTGCACATTTGAGCACTCTGTTTGTGCGGTGCGCCCCTGGGCTTAAAAAGGAAGGCAATGGGAAGGGAAAACAGCAGTAGGAAGGTAATCTAGGAGAACTAGCATAGCTGGCAGGTGAAATGTATTATAATCAGCCAATTACACAGGCAGCAGACCAGCCCAGCCCAGAACACTGCTATAAACTATGCAAACATCTTCCCCTCTGGTTTTCCTACACTTTACACCACCAGTGTAAACAAGCAGTGAACTTTTAACACTCACAACAGCAAAATGATAGGGGCTGCAATAGCTATCATACAACATCTTTTGGAAGTGGCTGAGGGTGATGAGGATGTGAATGCTGTCGACCAACCCACAGTGAGGAGACGGAGAAGACTGTACAGACCCAGGGTAACCTACCAGGAGCTACATGAATGGGAGATAGTGGAGTGCTATAGAGTGGACAGGGACCTTGTCAACGGAAAAAACTGCAAAGACCAATACACATAAGGTTCAGTTAAGGCACATTTAATAACTTGCAGCAAGGAGACAAAAACATGCAAATACAAGATTTTGCCTAACTACTAACAGAAAATATGCTATTCTTATACTGTTTTACAAGACATGGCCTTCTATAGCTGACGTAATCAAACACAACTTTCAGTATTGTTCTACAGCAGATGTTACTCAGATTTTCTGCTGACATGACTAGATTTGTGTGAAACTTTTTGAGAAAAACAACCTGGCCTTGGTGGGCACTAACCCATTACAAGATTCTATTGTATAGTTCTAATGCATGTGTTACATTTCAAGGTACTTTTTCTAGCTCAGAAACAAGCAAATGCTGATTACAGTTCATATTTTCAAGCAGTTTTTGTTCTAATTATCTATAGCTTCTGCAGCTGTGTATTTTCTACCAGCACAAGCGGAACTCCTTGTCTAAGTTTCATAACATTTATACAAGTGGTATTGTTCTATTCATTATTTTCCTGACACAAGCAGAAATCATCTGCTTCTCAGTAAATTTCCAAGGCATAAACAAAGATTTTAGCTGCGCATATTTCATGACAATACAAGGTCAGAAAGCTTCTGCAATTTGTACAGATTTATGCAGTGTAAAATAGAATAAATGTGTTAACCCTTTTCAAGCTCTAAATGCACTAAGCATATTACTAATACATACATTTAATACATATTTTTCTGACATTTCCCCCCTTTTAATACTTTTATTCTACTTTCAAAATAAGCATAAACAGTTTGATTTCTTCTCCTAACCTCTTCCACTTAGGATTTGCAGTCAAGAGAGTCATTCAGTTTAAACTTATGAAAGCATTTCAGTTTTTCGATAGTTCTTCAAACTCAGCACTTTTATATAAGGTTTCAGAAACTGACATGTCTATAAAGTCTTTAATCAGTCTTTTCATGCAGGTGATGCCACAACAAACACATACTCCCAGTAGGAGCATTCCTACACAAATTGCAATCAGGACATTCATTAGGATGGCCCCCCCCCCACAAACCATTTCTGGAAAAAGTCCGTCAGTGGGTTTGGGCCTGGTTTGGTCATGGCCGACACTTGCTGAATTACCTCAAGATGATTGTCTATCTCGTGTTTATGGTCAGGAATATAAGAACAGCAATCTTCCCGGATTAAAGTGCAAGTACCACCTCTCGCCGCTAGGGTGAAGTCGAGAGCCATGCGGTTTTGAAGCAGTACAGTTCTCATGGCATTCAATTCATCAGTCACCAATTTGAGGGTGGAAAAAGTTGCATTGCTCATTACTTCGAGAAGTTTAGACAGTTTTCTCAGCTCCCAGATCGATTTCACTGCTCCATATGCTGGTAATATGGCTGCCCATGATATAACGCTATCACTCAAGTCCATATGTGTCAGTCCATTGCCAATAGAATGATGTTTTTTTTCCAATGCGCATCGATTTGTCCCACTGGATTTACAGGTTTCTTGATGACCTCTCGGACATTTCGAATTTTCCTTGAGGCAAAACTGCAGTGTGTTGTATGGCCGGAACCAGGTAACCCAAAAAAACAACTGCCGGACCAATTCTCAGGTAACCATTTGTATGCCTTTCTGCCACACACAAAATAACAGTCCTCTACTTTAGTAGTAACTTTGCTATGATGATACACTCGCCCTGCATGAAACATTTCTCTATCAGTTATAGACAGTTGTTTATAAAGAACAGAATTATGTTTTACTTCATCAAGTGTTTTGTGCATCAATCCAAGAAATGAATCATAATTTGTATTACAATAAAAATCTACATTGTTACCTTTAGTGTAACATTTATAAGGAACAGTCACATTGCAATTGCTCCAACCCACCTGAACAGTATCATCTTTATAAAAACACACAGTTCCCTTCTGTGGAACAGACAAGTGCAATGCTATTTTATCTTGTGATGTAATGGTTGAGGTATCATAAATCAAGTTTTCCCAGGTCTCATTGACCCCTAGGGGGATCGTAGTCATTAATAACCCCCCTGTATGCTGTCGGCAAAGCTGTGCAAATCCAGCAATTCAAAACATTGAAAGTCTCAGCATACACATATTTAATTGCCTGGTAAGTGTTAAAGTTTGGATGCCAGTCTATGAGTAATGCTTCATGTTTATTCAGTTCAGTCTGTTTGGCTGGGAAAAGGAAAGGCCACAGCAAAAAGATTATTGTCACTAGTACAGTTAACAGGATGATTATGCAATACTTCTGAGCAAAGGGTTGTTCTGCATTCCTGTTTCTTCTGGACTCTATCATTTTTACTCTTGGCATGTGACAAGATTTTTGTCCAGTTCAAAGTTTTTGACTAGTTTGCAGTGCGTCAGGTGGATCCAGGAGGCACGCTCTGCTATCTTGACTGCAGTGGGTGTCGACAGAAGCACTTGATATGGACCTTCCCACTTTGGTGATGCCCGATTCTTTTTCTTTATTGTCTTCCCCCAGGTACCCAGATCCAGGTACCTGGGACCACTGCCACTTCTGACGGTCTGGTTTGTTCTTTATCTGAAACAGAATTTGACTGCAACAAATGTTTAGAATTTAACAGGTTTCTCATTATACTCAGCTAGTGTACAGTCAGCTTCCTGGTCTGCGGGCATGAGAGGTTTCCACTGAGGTATATAATAAGCCCTTCCAAATAGTTTTTCAAAAGGAGTCAATCCTTTTGCATTCGGAACAGTTCTCATGCTCAACAGTGCCAGGGGCAGACAGTACACCCAATTCCTCTGTGTTTCTACTATTAACTTCCTTAGCTTACTCTTTAAAATCCCATTATATACCTCTCTACTAGCTCTGCAGATTGTGGGTGATATGCACAATGATTTTTTAAAGAAATACCAAAATGTTTACTTACCTGTTGTATGGTCTGGTTTACGAAGTGTGTGCCGTTGTCACTGTAGATCCTTTCCGGAATGCCGAATCTAGGAATGATTTCTTTAATGAGAATTTTTGCCACAGTTGCCGCATCTGGATTTTTAGTCAAAAAAGCTTCCACCCATCTGGAAAACATATCTACAATGACAAGACAATACTTATTTTCACATTTATTCAATTCTATGAAATCCATACAGATAGTATGAAACGGATACGGTGGTGTAGGGAAACTCCCTTGCTTGGGCTTTAACGCCCCTTGTGCATGATGTTTATTACAAATGTGACACATCAAACAACATTTTTTGGAGTAGTTTAAGAATCCGTATGTCGTGAACACTTGGTTCACCAGCTGTACTATCCCCCCTGTTGAGACATGGCACTGCCCATGGCTCAACAAAGCTGCATATCTAAACAAATTAGATGGCAATATCGGTTTCCCTTCTTTAGAGATGTACAGCCCCTTTTCGAGAATTCCGCCTTGTTTTACCCATCTTTGTTTTTCAGCTTGCGTAGTAAGTGTCTGCATTGTCTTTAACATTTCTAAGTCTAAAATTTCAGAGGGTTGTAATTCCTCATTCAAAAGAAATACTTCTGAAGCTGCTTGCTTTGCAGCTGTATCATCTCTCGCATTACCTTTTGAAATCCTATCCTGTTGCTTGGTATGAGCTGTGCATTTACAAATAGCTACTTTCTGAGGTAACTGAATAGATTCTAAGAGATCTAAAATAAACAGTGCATGATTGATTGGTTTGCCAGTAGATGTTATCATTCCTCGATTTTTCCACTGTTGCGCAAAGACATGTACAGTAGAGAAAGCATACTGGCTGTCAGTAAAAATGTTTACACATTTACCCTTTGTTAAGGTACATGCCCGTGTTAAGGCAATCAATTCTGCTGCCTGTGCAGATAAATTGTGTGGTAAAGATTTCACTTCTATAATGTCAGTATCAGAAACTACTGCATATCCTACTAGGTTCTGTCCTGCAGGACCCCTTTTGCACGAGCCATCCACATAGTATGTCACCTCGGCACCATCAAAGGGGACATCCGTGAGATCTTTTCTAGGCAGTGTCTTTTGCTCAATCACCTGCAGGCAGCTGTGTGGTGTGCCATCTGCAGGAGTTGGGAGCAAGGTAGAAGGGTTCAAAGTCATACATTGTTCAATTGTCATATGAGTTTGGCTCAACAATATAGTCATACAGGAAAGATGCCTAGCAGGGGAAAGATATGCTACCTTCTCTTGCAGTAAAATAATCGTGACTGCATGAGGCACTCTCAATGTGAGAGGGTGGAACAACACTACTGAGGCCGAAGCCTGCACTGCCATTGCAGCTGCAACTACTGCTTGTACACAGTGAGGTAAAGACCATGCCACTGGGTCCAGTTGTGATAAATAATAAGCAATAGGGTGTTGCTTGTCCCCATGCTGCTGTGTTAACACTGATGTCATATAACCTTGCTTACAATCTACAGTTTGGAAAAAACGTTTATGATAGTTTGGTAATCCCAAAACTAATGAGGACGCTATTAACTGTTTCAGTTTGCAGAAAGCAGATTCTGCTTCTGGTGTCCATTGCAACAAATCCTGTGCTGCCATAGGCTTTTCATAAATCAGGTTAGTCAGTGGTGCAGATTCCAAGGCATAGTTTGGAATCCAGCTCCGAGAAAAATTAGTCGTACCCAGGAAGGACATCATTTCCTTCTTGGTAGTGGGTTTTGGTGCTTGTAAAATCACTATTTTTCTGTCCTCATCTAATGTCCTACCCCCTTTGGATATTACATATCCTAGGTATTTAACTTGTTTTTTCCAAAGCTGCAGTTTATTTTTGTTTACTTTATGTCCTTCAGTGGCTAAAAATTGTAATAGCGCTATGGTATCTTCTTTACAAACTTGCTGGGTGGGGGCCGCCAGCAGGATATCATTAACATAAAGTAAAATCTGACTACCTCTCGGTGGGGTAAATCCCACCAAGTTGCTTGCCATTTCTTGTGAGAATATTGTCGGACTTTCACAATATCCCTGTGGTAGTCGCGTATATGTATACCTTTTCCCCTGAAATGTAAATGCAAACCAATACTGGCAGTCAGGGTGTATCAGTATCGAGAAGAACGCATTGCTGATATCTACCACAGAAAAATATTTCTGTTGAGGTTTTAAATCATTCAAACGGGGTGTGTGGGTCTGGCACCGTAGGTGCTCTTGGTATTACTGCATCATTTACGGCTTGCAAATCTTGGACCATACGCCACTCTCCATTCGCTTTCTTAACAGGAAATAAGGGTGTGTTACATGGTGAATCAGGAGATTCCACCAGCACCCCTTCCTTAAGTAAAGCTGCTATAATAGGTTTGATTCCTACCTCTTCATCTTTTCTTAAGGGATACTGTCTTTTTTATGGTCTAAATGCTGACTTTGGCGTAATAGTAACTGGTCCCGCAGTACGAATAAGTCCTACATCTGACTTTCCTGTTGACCGAAGGGTTTCTGGTATATTCTGTAAGGCATTCTCTTCCTCCTTTAATAGGAGTGTTAATCAGCTGTCCTTGCTAGACTGCAAGTGTACAGCTGGGACGGTCTGAGTTATCCAATTCAACTTCTGCCTTTGTATTCCTTGTTCTGACAGTTCTAACTCTGTCTGTTTTTCCCATCTCATGACTTTTTCTCCTAGGTCTACCCATTTTACATTCTTGTCCTTAGTTAAGCTAATGTGTGGTAATCGATTAGATTTATAAAGTGCAAAGAACTCCTGGGGCAATGAACAGCTGGCTACACTGTTCCCTTCTGTGTCCCAGTACAGATTACATAATATCAATCTGTTTGCACGATTTCTAAACAATTCTTGCTCATATTCCTTATCAGGTCCTGGTGTGTTACAATAATACAGAGTACAGTGCAACAAATGCTGTTTATCAATGTCAAGGGAGGGTAACTTGCTGATGGCTACGTTCTTCAACTCTTCGGTTACTGCCCCTGGACCAGTCGTAACCAAGTCCTGGCTGTACCAATAAAACATTTCACCCTCCGATTGCACTGCAAAGGTATCAATTTGTCGCTGTGCTTCCATACCCTGCATAGTCGGAACTACTGCTATGCTAAATAGCTGCATAAGGTCTCTGCCCAAGAGATTTACTGGGCATTTTGCACAAACAACAATTTTACTTTTCTGGGTCAATCCTGAAACAGGATCAGTTATTGCAATATTATGGGAGAGGGGCTCCCGATACAGCTGTCCATTAGCTGCTTTCACTAGTATGTAATCAGGTGACTCTGAATTCTCTGGCAGTTTGGAGGGATGTATCAGGGTCCGTGATGCCCCTGAGTCACACAAGAATCTGACTTCCCTCCTTTCTACCAGGAGTGTAACTTTTGGTTTCATGTCTGCTAAATAGAGCTCTAAGCTCAATAAAGCCAAATCCAATATTTCATTTTCTTCACTATCCGTAACTTCCTGCACTTCCTCTATTTCTTCTGTCACATTCTCTACTCCCTCTATCACATTCTCATTTGTCATTTCTCTGCTATCCCCTTCTGGTGATTCCTGACTATCATATAGTCAATCCTCACCCTCCTTGTCTTCCGTGGTTGCCTTCTTGTTTTACTTGCAATCCCTTGCCAAGTGTCTCTTTTTACCGCATTTGAAACATTCACCCCTTTTCTTTTACCCTTCAAAGTCCTCTGATCGCTGATCAGATTGTTTGTTTCCCTGGGCATTTCTCTTGCCCTTTTTCCCGGACTGTACTACATAAACTTCTGCTCCATCTTCTACAGAAAATACTTGGGCTTTCTTTTTCTTTTTGCTATTAAAATGCTTTTCGGCATGCCTAGCATATTCAAGTAATGACTGTAACCTGCTTGTACGATGATCTACCATGTGCTTTGTAAAAAACTGCTTATGGGTGCAATACTGCCTTTCAAAAATGCATTCTTTAACTGCTGCTCATATGGGGAATCTTGTGTCTGATCTTCAGGAACCTGCATTCCACAATGGTTATTAAAACATTCTAACAGTCTGGCATAATATCTGTCAACAGTTTCGCCTTCTTGTTGGATGCATTGATTAATGCAAGTCCAGTCTGCCCTAGGCTTCCATTTCTCAGAGATATGGTCTGTAAGACCTTTCACTTTGTTGTCTAGTTCTGCGCTGCTATGTGGGAGGGGCCTGAGCTCAGCGTCACAGGGATTCCAGTCGCCACTAATCATGTGCCAATCTGGTCCCACAATTTGTCTGACTACTTTTTCTACCTCTTCTCCGTTTAAATTATAACTTAGCCTCATTCCTTGCAAATCTTCCAAGAACTTTCTAAAATTAAATTTTGGATGGGGAATTCCCTCAGTGGCTTTCCGGATGTCTTCCGGAGTCCAGGGTCTATACACTAGGATAGTTGGGTCCTGACATTCTTGCCCTGCCTGAGGATTAGGCACTTCTATAAGTGGGCATATTTCTTCTTCACTCATTGATGATGAATTCTTACCCATTTGATATAGCTCAATGTCCCCTTTTGAATTACCTGCCCATGTTCGAGACCTGGTCTCGACGGGATCTCTAATAAACGGTTTTGCTTTTGTAGTATCTCTATTTACAGTGACAGCAGGATATTGCGGGGGTGGACTAACTTGTTCACTTGCTTCATATTCTGGTAAGGGAGGCAGAGGGGCTGATGCTATTACTAAGTTATTGTCCTCCTTATTTAAAAACATTGCTTTTGAATTATTGCTTTTTTGTTCCCTACGGTTTACTTCCTCAATCCACCTGTGTGCCTGAGGAATTCCTAATTGACGTTGCTTTTTTACCCGACCTTTAGAATCGGTTTTAAGCTGTTTGACAAGTTTGATAAGCGAGGATTTTTCTAATTTACCATCAAATTCATACTTATTAACCCATTTTGAATAGTATTTAATATTATCAGCAAGCTGTGACTGCATGTATTTCGCGTCTTCTGTTAACGGCGGATTTTGGGATCTTTTTGTGCAATTATTACCCATTCTGTTCTATCCTTTTAATCGTTACGTAACTCCTTATTTTTTAATGTGGTACCACGGATTTTGTTATAGTCTCTTCAGAATGACTGCCTACCTGCTCTGTTTCCCTGATCTATGACAAGACAGTAATCTTTTTTGTCCCTGACTTATAAAAATATAGTCCTGACAAAAACAATGCAAATCTAGTCCCTGATCTAAAACAGAAAAAAAAGGTAGATTCACCTTACCTGAGCCTTCGTGATTGATCACCTGGTTCATGTAAACCCGTCCTTCAGTCGCAGATCAGAAAGTGGCTGGCCTCTTTTGTACGACAATTCAGTCGGAGGGCTTTTCAAATAAGAAGAACCGATGTGGTTTCTTCCCCATACGGTTTCAAGCCACCTGGCCTGTCTGATCTGAGGCGAAGTGAGGGTTTCCGGTCTGAAGGACCAATCTGTCAAAGGAAAAAACTTCAAAGACCAATAGACGTAAGGTTCAGTTAAGGCACATTTAATAACTTGCAGCAAGGAGACAAAAACATGCAAATACAAGATTTTGCCTAACTACTAACAGAAAGTATGCTATTCTTATACTGTTTTACAAGACATGGCCTTCTATAGCTCACGTAATCAAACACAACTTTCAGTATTGTTCTACAGCAGATGTTACTCAGATTTTCTGCTGACATGACTAGATTTGTGTGAAACTTTTTGAGAAAAACAACCTGGCCTTGGTGGGCACTAGCCCGTTACAAGATTCTATTGTATAGTTCTAATGCATGTGTTACATTTCAAGGTACTTTTTCTAGCTCAGATACAAGCAAATGCTGATTGCAGTTCATATTTTCAAGCAGTCTTTGTTCTAATTATCTATAGCTTCTGCAGCTGTGTATTTTCTCACAGCACAAGCGGAACTCCTTGTCTAAGTTTCATAACATTTATACAAGTGGTATTGTTCTATTCATTATTTTCCTGACACAAGCAGAAATCATCTGCTTCTCAGTAAATTTTCAAGGCATAAGCAAAGATTTTAGCTGCGCATATTTCATGACAATACAAGGTCAGAAAGCTTCTGCAATTTGTACAGATTTATGCAGTGTAAAATAGAATTAATGTGTTAACCCTTTTCAAGCTTTAAATGCACTAAGCATATTACTAATACATACATTTAATACATATTTTTCTGACAGACCTCCTACAGCAAATTGTTGAGCTGTGCCAGCCACTCCGCACACACAGAACTAACAGAAGGGAACCCATCCCAGTGGATACCAAGATATGTGTAGGCCTAAGAATACTAGCTACAGGTACCTTCCAAAGGCCAACTGGGGATATCACGGGGATCTCACAGGCATCAGCATCCAGGGTATTCCACCAGTTCCTGGATGCCATGTCAGCACATGTCGATGAGCAGATATATTTCCCCAACACTTGTAAGGCGTTGGCCAGCAATATGCAACTGTTCCACCAAACAGCAGAATACCCTGAGGTAGTGGGTGCTATAGACTGCATGCACATACACATCAAAGCACCACACAGTGAGCGGGGTAGGGTTTACATCAACCGCAAGGGCTTCCCCTCCATCAACTGCCAGGTCATGTGCGATGCCCAGGGCATAATAATGAATGTGTGTGCTGGCTGCCCTGGAAGCTATCACGATTCCCACATATGGCATCTGACGCAGCTGTACCAGAGATTTGCCAATGGGGACATTCCTCATGGTCACCTAGTGGGGGATGCTGGATATGCACTGGAGCCATGGCTGATGACACACATGCCCGAACAAGAGCTCCATAATGAGGCACACCCACATACCAGAATTATAGTAGAGCATGTGTTTGGGATGCTCAAGTCAGGGTTCCGGTGCCTGGGCACATCTGGTGGAACCTTGCAGTACTGACCAGCTACATGCACCCAAATTGTCCTCGTATGTGCCATGCTACACAATATGATGCTGCTGAAACAGCTGCAGCAGGAACAACATGGGTCAGGGCCACACAGTCCCCCACCATTGCCATGGCCTGCAGAGGCACAGAGTGACTCAGAGGAGGAACACCCTGAGCCTGCCCCAGTAGGCAGAAGGAGGCGTGCCCAGTATGCCCTGGCCTTGGCAAAGAGGCAACTCATAGCACATACACTGACACTGGAGGGACCCAGGGAATAACACCTCTCTCTGACTCTCACATACAGTAAAAGGGATGCCAAACATTACACTACCTGTGCTCAACCATGTGTAGGGAGTGTACTATGTGCATCTGACATAGGCAGCCCTGCAGCACCACCCTCAATACTGGGACACCTACAAGGTAAGTGACTCACACATGCCAGTCAGGGGGGTTAACATACCCAACAAATGTCACAGCCAGCAGGACAGGTGTAAATAAACACAAACAAAGGCCGTGCAAAGGCCTCTAAATGATGCCTATGGGTAACCCCCCCCAGGCCTACACAGACAGACTACAGCAGTTCAGGCAGTGGGATGTTAGTTCTGAAGGGTAGGAAGTCAGAAACTAATATGTAGGTAAATAAAAGCTAAGATCTGTAGTACACTGGTATGCCTCTAGTCAGCATGATAGGTAAGAATACAGAATGAAATGGAGTACCTGACAAACCAGTACAGTCATAGCAAATGTGTACAAGTATCAGGTGTGCACCCCCCCATCCTGCGTAGACATGTAGTAACAGTAAGGTGTGCCCCCAATCCTGTGTAGAAATGTAGAAATAGTCAGGTGAGCCCCCCCCATCCTATGTAGAAATGTATTAACTGTCAATGCCAAATGATCGACAGATACCCTGCAGAAACAGTATGCTACCTGTAGGTGTACAACACAATGGTCGGCACTGCAGTAAAACCTACCTGGATTCACCAAAAAAGCGCTTTCATTAAAGTGTGTTAAAAAAAAAATTACATTTACGTTTTTGCACCCCGTACACCCCCCTACTTTAATATTCTCACTCGGAGGTAGTACCTACCCTTATCCCCACTGTAGTGTGACCTCTGCAACAGGCATACTTACGCAAAAGTGCTTCTTCAGTGAAAAGCACTTTCACGCAAGTATGCCCGGCCAAATCTGTTTCGGTGATGTTGCCGTTTGGGGATCCCATGGACATATATGACTTAGTTATTTCCCATTGTTATCTACAGATGCATGTCCATATATACCTATATACATATATATATATATATATATATATATATATATATATATATATATATATATCTGCTTACATATATATATAACTATGTCCGTATATACCTACATAGATATATACCTGCTTGGGTACCTATCACTTCACCGACAGGTCAGAACATCGACACTCACATCTTCGACGCCAAATCATCGACAGTTCATAACATCGACGTTTCAGGTAAGCGATCTTCCCCCTCACAGGACCCATGGTAGCACTCGTTTCTCTATTACAACGCATAAGGTTTACGTCGTTATTTACAATTTACCCTGACAGCGTTGTCCTTACCTTCGTAATAGTGAAACGAGTGCTACTTTGGGTCCTGTGAGGGGGAAGATCGCTTACCTGAAACGTCGATGTTATGAACTGTCGATGATTTGGCGTCAAAGATGTGAGTGTCGATGTTCTGACCTGTCGGTGAAGTGATAGGTACCCACCTGCTTACATATATGTAACTTGCTGTGTATATTTAGACATATAGGTGTAGACATACATATCTATAGATGTAGGCATTTGCATGTATATATGTTTATATATATATATATATATATATATATATATATATATATATATTTACATATATAGATATGTTGTATCTGTTGAGATATTAATATATGTACACACACATACATCTAAATGTTGGAATACATTCTCTGTATTGTTGAATTACTGGGCTGGATGATATGTTTTTAGAAACATCAGGGGTATGTATATCTGATATGCATATACATATATGGTTGTTTTGGACCATTTCCAGCTCTTTTGAAGTTCCCTGTTTAAAATCCGCCCCTGAGCGTTTTTTTCTGGCTATACTACTCAGAAACAGCTCCTCGTGGTCCTGCAGAGTGGTGCTAGCAGCAGAGAACTGAGAAGAGCGACTACTTTCCTGATCTAAGTATTTTTTTTGCTGTTTTTACCTGAGAGACCTTCCTTTTCTTACTTTGAACAAGTTTAAACTGCTTTATTACCTGTTTTTTTGCATTGTACATTATCTGCATTTAAAGTTACATTTGGTCGAAAGTTTGTTGTTAAATTTAACTGTTGAGGCTACCCACTAAAGTGAGCTAGCCTGTGTAAGTGATTTATTACTGTTTTTCCTGCATTTCTGTGTACTTGCTAACCTAAAAAACAAAAAAAACAAAAAAAAAATCCTTGTTTTCCCACCTTTCTTGACTAGTTTAGACCAGTATACAGGCTTTGCTGTATTCTGGACTGTGGTGTAGTTCCTGTGTTGTCCATTGCCTTACTTGGATAGAAGGAAGTTTCTTTGCTCACCAGTGGGAGTGGGTAGCCTTGAGCAGCCTATCTGTCCCTGAAGGAGTGACGTCAGCACAAGAGCTTGTAGTAATTGGTCGTTTTGGACCATTTCCAGCTCTTTTGAAGTTTCCTGTTTAAAATCCACCCCTGAGCATTTTTTCTGGCTATACTACTCAGAAACAGCTCCTCGTGGTCCTGCAGAGTGGTGCTAGCAGCAGAGAACTGAGAAAAGTGACTACTTTCCTGATCTAAGTATTTTTTTGCTGTTTTTACCTGAGAGACCTTCCTTTTCTTACTTTGAACAAGTTTAAACTGCTTTATTACCTGTTTTTTGCATTGTACATTATCTGCACTTAAAGTTACATTTGGTCGAAAGTTTGTTGTTAAATTTAACTGTTGAGGCTACCCACTAAAGTGAGATAGCATGTGTAAGTGATTTATTACTGTTTTTCCTGCATTTTTGTGTACTTTCTAACCTAAAAAACAAAAAAAAACCCCCAAAAAATATCCTTGTTTTTCCGCCTTTCTCGACTAGTTTAGACCAGTATACAGGCTTTGCTGTATTCTGGACTGTGGTGTAGTTCCTGTGTTGTCCATTGCCTTACTTGGATAGAAAGAAGTTTCTTTGCTCACCAGTGGGAGTGGGGAGCCTTGAGCAGCCTATCTGTCCCTGAAGGAGTGACCTCAGCACAAGAGCTTGTAGTAATTGATCGTTTTGGACCATTTCCAGCTCTTTTGAAGTTCCCTGTTTAAAATCCGCCCCTGAGCATTTTTTTCTGGCTATACTATTCAGAAACAGCTCCTCATGGTCCTGCAGAGTGGTGCTAGCAGCAGGGAACTGAGAAAAGCGACTACTTTCCTGATCTAAGTGTTTTTGCTGTTTTTACCTGAGAGACCTTCCTTTTCTTACTTTGAACAAGTTTAAACTGCTTTATTACCTGTTTTTTGCATTGTACATTATCTGCACTTAAAGTTACATTTGGTCAAAAGTTTGTTGTTAAATTTAACTGTTGAGGCTACCCACTAAAGTGAGTTAGCCTGTATAAGTGATTTATTACTGTTTTCCTGCATTTCTGTGTACTTTCTAACCTAAAAAACAAAAAAAAACCCCCCAAAAATCCTTGTTTTCCCACCTTTCTCAACTAGTTTAGACCAGTATACAGGCTTTGCTGTATTCTGGACTGTGATGTAGTTCCTGTGTTGTCCATTGCCTTACTTGGATAGAAGGAAGTTTCTTTGCTCACCAGTGGGAGTGGGGAGCCTTGAGCAGCCTATCTGTCCCTGAAGGAGTGACCTCAGCACAAGAACTTGTAGTAATTGGTCGTTTTGGACCATTTCCAGCTCTTTTAAAGTTCCCTGTTTAAAATCCGCGTTTGCGCGGCTTTGCACGATTGTGCGCATAGCGCAGCGCCAGTTAAATAGGCTTAAACTATTCCTGGCTCCGCCAAGTCTGCACTTCAATTTTTCCCTTAAGAAAGCTCTACTTTCAACAAATCACTCTATTCGCTTTATCATAAGCCTAGGTCTTGCTCCTAAAACCTTTCCTTTAAGTGAAGCACCCTTAAACTAACGTAAGCACTACATCCACCTACAACCCATGCTAATACCCACTTCCCTTCAAAGTCCTCTCTCTGACCCAGTTACACATCACCCCCTTATACTATTTTGTCATGTCAAGTGGTATATTACTGACGTCCTCGCCAGTTCAGCTGGTTAATCTGGAAATCCTGAGACAATGTTACAATTGACTCATGTACAAAGACAACCCTCTCCTCCTCCCAACAAACACAAACACATGTGAGAGATGCAACTATATAGCCAAACTGGAGGCTGAACTCTCTCAACACAAGGCTAGCAAGACCAGACAGGAGGAGAAGGTAACCACACACACAACAAACCCAGTCTCACATAAACCAACCACAACTGCAAACCAAACACATAATAACACAAAGACATACTTGGAGGCTCTAATAAAAAACTTACCGAAACAACAGAGGCTCCCAATGCAGACATCCAAGAAAACACCACCTCAAAACTCTGCACATGCAACACATAGTACACAAAGTCAGTGTGCCAAACAATCACAGCCCTTAAGGCAAAACACCATGCTTGATACACTAGTAATAGTTGACTCTATGGTCAGACACACTGATGTCCCGCTTACCAGGCTGAACAAAGAGAGGGTAACAGTGATCTGCCTGTCTGGAGCTAGGATCCGCCACATAACACAAGCACTCAGGTCACTCCAAAGCAAGTACAAATATGACTCCGTCATTGTCCATGCCGGTGTGAATGACCTGAGACGTACTTCCTTGGACTACATGAAAAGAGACATAGAGGAGCTCTCTGATTATGTAGCCCAGGCTGGTATGACAAGATGATCAGCTTTAATCATTGGCTCAATTACTGGTGTCATTCTAGGGGGATCCAGTGTCTGTCTGCTTGGGATGACATGCTGGAAAAGCCACACTACTTCGCAAGGGACGGCTTGCACCTGTCACCACTGGGCTTCCAGATATTGGCTAAGGCTCTTGCCATCCCCATAGTGCCTTTTTTAGGCAAGGCTCAAAAGACAAACCCACCACCTTAGAAAACAATAAAGGAAAAAAAACTAAGGGTAATGCTGCTCAATGCCAGAAGTCTAAATCTCAAGATGCAGGCTCTCGAAGCACTCCTCAGTATGGAGAGCATCAATGTCTGTGCAGTGACTGAAACCTGGTTCAAGGCTCCTGAGAGCACCCCAGCCCTACCAGGTTATACCTCATATCATGCATTTCGGCCCCAAAACCTGGGCTGAACCACAAAAGGAGGGGGAGTGTCCATATTCATTAAAGACACCCACACCTCCAGGTTAGTGGCAATATACGAAACATCGGAGACCATCCATGTGCAACTAACCGTAGGCAAAACTGTTATACAACTTGTAGCATGCTACAGACCACCCTCACAATCTCAGGAACTCCATTCAGCCTTCCTGAAGACACTGGAGGATATGAATGTCTCACCAAATACCATCATATTGGGAGACTTCAACTACCCAAACATAGACTGGGTGCATTACTCAAGCCCCAACACCCTAGCCCAAAGGTTCCTGGAATTCATCAACTCAAATGCGATGGAACAACTAGTCACCCCCCCACAAGGAGAAATAATATACTTGACCTGATCATCACAAACATGGGGACAAAATGCTCAACACAGGAAGTATACCTCTCACTAGTGAGATCAGACCATAAACTAATAACCCTAGATATTCATATCCCACCTCCACCCCCAGCACAAAAGACCACAGTAAGAAACTTCTCAAAAGCCGACTTTACACTCCTAGGACTGAAATGGTATCCTTCAAGCCCCCTGGGCCAGTGGAAACCACATCTCACACTGCTGACTCCTTCACAAATGCTTTCTACGGGCATCTCCAAGAATGCATGGATCATGCAATCCCAAATAAAACCAAGACCCTTTCCACCAAAGGCAGGCATCCTATCTGGTGGACCCCAGCCATAAACAAACTTTATAACAAGAGAAGGAAGCTACTGCAAGACAGAGCAAAATCCCATAAAGGGAAGGCATCCCTGATCAGCACTAGCAAAAAACTACGTTCGCTAATAAAATCATCAAAGGCCAACTTCGAGAGAAAAATCTCTAAGGACACTAAAGATAATTACAAGGCCTTCTTCAGTTATGTTAGAAACCTGGGCAGAAACCCTCAGATATGCGCAGAGTTAGTTCATAACGGCAAAAAATACACTGAACTCACAGATATTGCCAACATACTGGCAGACAGGTTCAGTGCAAATTTCTCCCCTCCCTCTCCCCCAAAAGACAAAATAAATATCTCAGCTGAATGCAACCTCCCTGAAATCTCAGATGTCCAGGTGAGAGCTGCCCTCAGCAAAGCTAAAAATACAGCATCCATGGGACCTGACGGTGTCCCAGGTTGTGTGCTACGTGAACTCCTAGAGGAGCTAAACTCGCACATAAGAACGCTGTTTAATCTTAGCCTTGCTACAGGATACATCCCTGAACACTGGCATACAGCTACAGTGATCCCACTCCACAAAGGTGGCACCTCTGCAGACCCTGGAAACTACCGCCCCATAAGCTTGACCAGTCTGGTCTGCAAAGCTATGGAAAGGATCATTATGGAACTCATAAACACAGACATCGGGGACCTACAGACAATTGACCCTACCCAGTTTGGCTTTGTAAAAGGCAGATCCTGTCTTTTAAACCTGGTGGACTTTTTTGAAACAGTCACTAGAGCCATTGATGAAGGCAAAGCAGTTCATACAGCCTACCTGGATTTGGCAAAAGCCTTCGACACAATACCCCACTCAGGCATCATAGACAAGCTCAACAGCTTAAATGTAAACCCGTTTGTCACAAGATGGGTTGCAAACTGGCTAAAGGACAGAACCCACAAAGTCAGAATAGCTGGAGCTATGTCAGACTCTAAGCCAGTCACAAGTGGAGTCCCACAGGGCTTTGTCTTGGGACCCCTCTTGTTCGGCATTTATTTCTCAGATGTGCAGGCAAACATAGGGGGGTTGTGGCTGACAAAGTTCGCAGACGACTGCAAACTAGGTGCCATAGTCGACACACCAGCTGACACATGCATCCTCCAGAAGGGCCTCACAGAAACAAACGACTGGTGCAAGAGTCATGGCCTTAAACTAAATGCCAAAAAATGTATAGTCATCCCCTCTGGAAAAAACAAAGTACCCACAAATTACCACATAGGTGGTAATCCATTAAGTACGGAAAAAGTAATCAGAGACCTGGGGACCCAAGTTGACAGTGACCTCTAATTTGACACCCACGTCGCCAAAGTGGTTAGAAAGACCTTCTACCTTGCCCACTTTATCATGAAGGGATTCACATCCAGATCAAAGGATGTCATTGTACCCTTATATTCCTCCCTTATCAGGCCTATGATTGAGTACAATGCCCCATTTGGTATGTACCTCACCTGGCACCTGCAGCAGCTGGAGAGACCCCAAAAGTACCTTACCAAGAGGATCAAGGGTCTCCAGCATATGTCATATGCTGCCAGACTGAAAAAGCTCCAGCTCTATTCAGTAGCATGCCGCCTGCTCAGAGGTGATCTGTGCCTTACGTACGAGGCCATGTCCAATTCAGAATTAATGGACATGCTCCACCTCAAAAATCCAAATCCATCAGAGCCACGAGAGCTAAAGATCTAAACCTCAGCACAAATATGAATAGGACATGCTGGAGGGACAGATTCATAACCCAGAGGCTTCCCGCACTCTGGAACAGGATACCTGTCCATGTTAGGCAGAGCCCCTCACTGACTCTCTTCAAGAGAAATCTGGACGAATGGATGGGTGATCGTAGGTTTACCCCGGGGGTCATCTCTGTGTCATTGCTAGATAGAGGCACAGTAAACTAAATTTAATTTAAATTGTACACTTTTGTATCATTACATGGGGTGGCGAAAGCCACATACACTTTGGCTAGGCTTATAAATGCCCTAGGGCAGATAGCCTAGTACTATACTATGAAACTATGAAACTATATAGCTTAGTGGTACATTACTTTGGCTATGGACTGTAGGGTTCTGGGTTTAAGCCTTGCAGAAGCTGTTTATTTTGTTGCTGGGCAGAACATGGGCCGTTGGATACAGACTGATTAAGGCAGTTTAAAGCAGTTGTAAGCTGGTTTGCATGGGTTTGCGCTGAGGTAAGCACTGCTAACTTCCAGTTACAGTTTCTTATACTCAGCTTCTAAATTGCTTACCGTGTGTAGGCATAGCTTATCCCCCCGCAAACAGGCTTAAACCCGCTTACTGCTGCTTAAACGTGCTTACTCCCGCTTAACCCCGCACTAATTTCTTTAAAAGAAAAAAAAAGGGGTTATAGGAAAGTGGTGAAAAAAATTTCAATCACAAAGAGGGAAAGACAGTAGGGAAAATAGCCAGGGATGTGCAGGAAGGGTGTAGGGAAGGTCCATAGCTGCCCATTTCTTCTACAGCAACAGCTGTGCATATACACTGAATTTGGAGGTTGATTTTGACACTCAAACCCCTCGGAGGGGGTGAAGACAACAATAATACGTTGTGATGCCAATTAGACTGGATTACATGTGTCCAGTGGACAAGTGCGACATGGATGGCTATGTATGGGGCGAGGATTTTTTTTGTGGGAACAGATTGCCCATTTTTTTTTCAGGTGAGAGTGGGATGTTGGGGAGGGGTAGTAGGTATATTTGGGGAGGTAGGTTGGGTAGGTTAACAGACAAGACAAACAAGACGCATACAGGGGCAGTATATGACACATGTGGGGGGTAAACACCTTGATGGGGAGGGGTGTTTGGAAATCGGAAGCCCACAAGCCTCCTAGTGGTAATAGTGGGACTGACGTCCCCACCCATGGGCAGTCAGCACTGCACCTTCACAGCTCCAAAGGTGGCTGTGCTGGGGACTGAGTCGCAGAGCCAGGCTGACTCTCTAATCGGAACATGCGGCCCTCAAGCTGGCGTAGAAGATCACCAAACTGCTGGTTGATCACTCTATGCACCATGACCCTGACCTGGCGATGCGTGACAGGTTCCTGTCTGCACCCACTCCCAGGGGGGGGTGAACCCCATCCCCTGAGGCAGTTCCACCCGAAGGTAGTGTAGGACCAACAGACAGGGAGGTCCTGGATTGGGCCCCAGATATGCTGGTGCCCGTTGCCATGGCCAGCTGAGGTGGGACAGGTAAGTCCGCTGGGACCGGCCTTCCCAAGCGTGCTATAGTGCTTAGATTTCATCATCATATGTGGGTTAGTAATAGTCAACACATTCCAGAGTTAGGTATAACAGCATGCATACATATTCCCATTTTTCGAGACACCAGATATGGAACAGTTGCGTAGCAAACAGAACACATGCATATATGGGACCATAGTGGTAACAAGAATAGCATGCATGTACATTGATGGCACCATGCCATCAGTATTGGAATAATTCAATAGAGCAGATACATGGGAACCATTAAAATATTTATCAAATAATTGGACATTATCAGAACATAGGTGTCAGTGCATACCAAACAGGGAGATGAAACAAAGAGTGAACACATGTTACTAAAACCACCACAAAAGTTCACTCTGGAAGCTCCAAATGAGGGTTGAGAGAACCAGTAACAATAGTCCATCCAAAATACTGTTTGAAATAAACTGAAAGTAAATTCACGGAGAGTAGAACAACAGTTTAATAACGCTTGAAATTCCAAACAAGTACGTTTTCGAACACCTTCTTCAGCAAAAAAGACAAATACAACCTCCTGGAAATACATGCACCTTATATACAATAAAGCTAATTGGTTTAATTAGTTAATAGATTAATTTAACTTTAATATCCACAAATAATAATTTAGTTACAAAAATCTACTTGAAAGTTAAAAAATATGAACGTGTATTTAAAAACAATCAATGAGTTGAATAAACAATTTATTGAAAAAAAAAAAAAAATATATATATATATATATATATATATATATATATATATATATATATATATATATATATATATGTATATTATCTTAAAAACATTCATGTGAAAAGAATTCCATATGCATACATATTGAGATACTATAATGTGGTGAATATAGTGGCCAAAGACAATATTGTATGTTATAACTTGGCAGCCCTTAACTTTAAAACTGGGATGATGGAAAGCATATCATTCAAGCCAGGTTCTTTGGTAGCATCCAGAATTATCTGCCAAAATAATTCCCTGTACTCAAGTTTAGTTTCCCACATGCCACCCCTGATTTCTTTTGGTACAACTTCCAAGACAAAAAAAATTAAAAGCAAAATTCTTACAGTGCTGGAAATGACGAAATAGAGCATTATTTCCATTGCTTTTTTTAATTTCATAATAATGCTCATATATTCTGGATCTAAGCTTCCTTTCTGTTTTCCCTATATAAAATGAATCACAGGAGTGGCATGTGGCAATATACACTACTCCCTGAGTATTACAATTAGCAAATTTTGAGCTAGAAATTGTCCTATTCCTACTGGGAATTGAAATGGTACAACCAGTTTGAATATATTGGCATTGGGAACAAGATCCACACTTAAATGTACCAATTCTGTGAGTCTGATCATTCATTTTTGTAGTTCCCCCAATTTCAAAAATATTTTTAAGGTTCTTATCCTTCCTGTATATAAATTGGAGGGGTTGATTTTTAATATATTCCAGATCCGTAATGTTCCTAAACCTATCCCATTCTTGTTTAATCATTGTTTTAAGTACCGTGGCATCACCAGTGTAATCCATAACATAAGCATTTGTAAAATTGTTGTTCTTATTAATAGTTTGATTGGAATTTTCTTCTGGGTCATCTTGGTTGAATGTGCTGGAATCCTCCTGTCCCAGAATTGGGGCAAATCTCCCCTTCCTTCCTTCTAATACTATCTGATATACTTCGTCTATAAGGTAGGCTGGATATCCCCTATCCCTGAACATATTCATAACATATTTACTATCCTTAAAAAAATCTAAATCCTCAGAGGTCATTCTGCTGGTCCTAATAATTTGCCCCTTGAGAATATTTCTCTTTTGACCAAAAGGGTGTCCACTGGAAAAATGAAGATAGGAATTGGAGAATGTGGGCTTCCTGTATATCTTGGAAGTGAAATGGTCATTGCACTTACATAATAAAACATCCAAATAAACACACTCATTAAAATTTATAGTGTAGGGAAAATCTAAAAAGGTGGTTGTACTTTTGATGTAATCCAAAAATTCAAAAAACGTTTCCACCGTGTGGGTCCAACAAATAACTATATCATCAAGGAAACGCTTGTAAAAGGTCCAACAGTTAACAAATTCACAATTGTTAATATATAATGTCTCCCACCAAGAAAGTATTATATTTGCATAGGTAGGTGAACATTTTGCCCCCATGGCAACACCCCTTTCTTGCTTAAAAAATTCACCTTGGAAGTACATAAAATTGTTTTTAAGAACCACTTCCATCAATAAAAGACAAGTTCTAAATACATCCATTGAAAAACTACCAAAATGGGACATACTTTCCTCAAGCCACAGAAGACCAATATCGTGTGGGATTGATCCAAATAAATCTACAATATCTAAAGTTATAAATATAACATTTTCAGAAAACAAATGGGTTTTTACTTGCCTAAGGAAATCCCAAGAATCTTTCAACACTGTAACACTGTTATTGGATAGTCCCTTCAAATGGACGTCAACATATTTTGCTAAGAGGGTGGTGATGGAACCTTCAGAAGAAACAATAAGTCTTAACGGTGGATCATTTTGATCTTTATGAACCTTGGGAATACCAAATACTGAGGGAACTCTTGGATTTTTGTTTACTAAAAAATTATAAGTTTCGAAATCAATAGAACCTTCCAATAATAAGTCGTTGATAATTAAATTTATTTTTGCTTTAGAAATATTGACTTCATTAATGGAGGCTCTAGAGTAATTAGTGATATTTTGTAGATTTTCCTTCATTTTGGACTCATATAAAATGCTGTCCATAATCACTGTACCCCCACCCTTGTCCGGTTGCATGATTCTAATGGTTTTATTACCTTTCAATGATTCAAGTAAATTAAGTTCCTTCTTAGAAAGATTTGAAAACACATAGTGTGTACTGATAGTGTTTCTAATCTCCTTTTCCATCACTTTTTCAAAATGTTTCAACTGTGGGTGGAGTGGGGGGTTGTAAATACTTCTTTTTCTTAAATTAGAATGTACATTGATATTGGAATGTTGCTTACCACCAGTACCAGTTCCCTGAAACATAAGACCCAGTTTTGTTTTCTTAAAAATAATTTTAGGTCTACCACCGCCCTTGGAATACTGACCTTCCTTAGGGGAATGAATTTAAAACCTTTTACAAACAATGTAAAATAATCCAGTGAAATTTCCAAGGAGCTGTAGTTGAAAATCTTGTAATGATTGTATTCTAAAATGTTCCCTTTCCCTTGAATAGAGTTATCTTGTTGGTTTATCTCCTGTAATTGGCCCTGTATTGATTGAAATGGTGATTGTAATGTACAGGTGACCGATTGCGTAATCTGTCGGACCTGCGGAGGGGAGGGGGTACATATTCTAAAGGGATATCCCCATTGTGGATCTCACCATCATTGTTAACAAATACTTGGTCATCCTCAAAATCTATGTTAGGGTTAAATTTGTTTTGTCCCTCGGTATCCCCTCGATAGGTGTTGTATGGTCTAGGCTTGGGATAAGCTGTTCCCAATCTATAGGCTTTAATATCCCTATCCAGTTTATGTGCTTTCCTTTTCATATTAGAAATACATTCTTTCTCAATTTGGGAAAAATATTTTTGTATGAAAGTCTACCTGATTCTACTGTGTACATAAGATCATTAATAATATTGGTATTAATAATATTCATTGTAGCCACTAAGTGGGTCCTGACCCTGTCATTCTCAGTGATAATAGCCCTAGCTATATCCAAACCACACTTGTCAAATATATTAATTAATTCTTTGTGGAAGGCAGAGCCTTCTTCAACCCTATTGGGGTACTTACAAATACGCAGGCCCTTAGGCACAATATCTTTTTCAATACATTCTTGTAAAAAGGCAGAATCACATCCTAATCTTTTATATTTTTCTAAATGAAAATATAAAGCATCAAGGTTCTCCTTATAACTTCTAGTATCAGTCTGATTGGATTCAAAAATTGAACCACAAGAGTGCATTTGAAACTTATTCTCCAAAAAAACATTAAAATCAAAAGGAGTAAAAGTTTTAGTACTGTCACCTTGTGTACGAGGCGCACGCTGGTTGCGCTGCCCTCGTGGTTCCTTAGGAAGGGAAGAATGACCGTTGGGTGCAATTCCGTTATCATGGTGAGAACGTAAAAGCAAAGGAAACCCATCAAAGTCGTCCGCAAGGTTTAGTGCACTCGACTGCCCTGCTTCATCCCCTCTACAACGCTCCGTTGAACCAGGAAGTAATTCATGGGGTGGTAAGCAAGGGGGAGGATCCCTGAGTTGAGAACGCTGATTGTTGAAAATATACGAACGCTCTGAAACTAGAGTCACAATTGATGCACACGCTGGTGTTAGGAGCTCCACAAGTTGGGAAAGTTGACCGATGACTTTCCTAAGTTCACCCTTTTCATTAAGGGTTGCTTCATTGTTGGTCTCTGCCCCTGGTGCCTCCGCCATCTCGAAACTTAACAGATATTAAAGTTAAATTAATCTATTAACTAATTAAACCAATTAGCTTTATTGTATATAAGGTGCATGTATTTCCAGGAGGTTGTATTTGTCTTTTTTGCTGAAGAAGGTGTTCGAAAACGTACTTGTTTGGAATTTCAAGCATTATTAAACTGTTGTTCTACTCTCCGTGAATTTACTTTCAGTTTATTTCAAACAGTATTTTGGATGGACTATTGTTACTGGTTCTCTCAACCCTCATTTGGAGCTTCCAGAGTGAACTTTTGTGGTGGTGTCAGTGCATACCAGTTGGGGTGGGTATGTTGATTATTGTTGGAGATATGGTGTGGGGGGGGGAGAAAGATGTCAATTAACAACTAGTATATTCCTGTAGTCCACATTACTTTCCTAGTCAGTGCTGTTATCTGTACCTTATAAGTCTTTCTACAATACTCTATAGCCTTCGTTTGGACAGTGGTATGGCTGTTGTCCTCGTTACACATGAACTTGTTTTACCTGCAGTATACACCTCTTACCTGGTATAGCTGTGGAGGGAATGTTTGTTAACACTAACTAACTGTTTCTACATATACTCCCAGATTCTGGGTTGATGTTGTGCACGTAGCTATCCACCTCTTTCTGCACAGACTCTGGCCATGTGTTGACCACATGCTGGTGTGCCGGGACATATCTCGAATATTGCCCTCTTCCACCTTTAGTAATCTAACACACACGTATACATGCTTTCCTACACAGTTATATTATGTAACACAGTGTGAGTGACAGTGACCAGTGATACTTTATTATTCAGAGAAACTGCAACACTCACAATGCCCTACAATACCAGAGTGAACAGTACCAGTACAGGTTATAATGGTCTGTATTTCTCAGCACAGTGTTAGTATCCGACATATCTGTGGGAGCAATATTTGTTAGCACTACCTGACTGTTGCCACACAAAGTTCCAGATTACACATTAGTATTGTGCACATACATCTCACTCTGTTACTCTACACACTCTGGTCACATCTTGACAACATGGGAATGTAGACAGGGCATACTTGAATATTACTCTCCTAACAGTTTTGGGGGATGCTACAGTGACAAGTATGTTTCTCATAGATGTTCAACAATCACTTGTATTCCCTGTTTGCTGGCTAAACATCTGGGATCATCCCACAGACTTACCAGGGGGTGAGGGGGTACAGGCAGCAGATATGGGCCCATATACTGGACATTCTGGTTTCATCTGTACAGTTGTAGGGTATGCTTCTGTATGCAGCCTAATTCCACTCCCAGGATTCAGACCATGGCTGTGTCTGCTACAACTTAAACACTGTCCATCACACTTGTGTCTGCTATATAGATATTGCTGTATATCTCCTATCTGCTTTCTGTCTTATTATTCCCCTATGCTTTCACATTCTGACCTTTATTACAACACTGTTATACAGATTTCCTAGACAGTTGTATGTTGTAGGACAGTGTGGGTGACAGTGATGTATAATGTCTCATTATTCAGAACAACTGCATATCATTCTTGTATTCCTGTGCACAGTGTTGGTATCTGACAGACCTGTGGGAGGAATGTTTATTAGCACTACCTGAATGTTCCTACACACATTACCAGGTTCCACATTACTATCATGCACATACATCTCAGTCTGTTACTGTACACACTCTGACCACAGCTTAACAGGTTAGGGTATAAATGGGACATACGTGGCTTCTTAGTCCCATAAGGTATTGGGAAGTTGCTAGTGTGCCAGGTTTGTTCTCATAGATGTGTGTCAATCAGTTTTATTTCCTGTTTGCTGCCTATACATCTGGGATCATCTCACTGATTTCCCAGGGAGACAGGTTGATAGGCAATAGATATGGGCACTTTTAATAGACATTCTGTACAGTTGTGGGGTATGATTTCTCTATGCAGACTACTACCACTGGCAGGATTCGAACAGTGGCTGTGTGTGTTAAAAAACAACAGTTCACATCTCAGTTCCATGTGCTATTCGGTTTGTGTTGTCTGCATTTTCCCTGTTTACTGTCTATGTTTTGCTCAGTTGTACTAAATGGTCTCTGGGGATTACACCTGTCATATAGAGGCATTCCTACACATTCAGTTTATGGTGCACAGTGTGGGTAACAGTGTTTAATACAACAGTACTATTACATGATAGCAAATCTACATTACCATATGAAACCAGAATGTACACATGCAGTCCAGCAGTTAGACTTGTTTTGTCGGGATATTACACTTTTATTGACATACAAACAATATGAGACTCTTTCTACCATATTCTATAGTGTATGCAGTACTTGTCTTGAACAATTCAGGTTTTATACAGGCAATTAATTTACTACTACTTTTAGTTTTATTTCCTATGACAGTAAATGCATAAGAATTACTGACCTGCCACATGTCGCAACCTCACCAGGTGACAGATGTGGGCCTTCTGATTCACGGCCCACTCCATTGCAGCTATGGGGGACATAAGAGGGATATTTAGCCATACCTATCCATGATATACCTGAGCTGGCAATTATTACACACATACTGGGGTGATACACATGGCTGGAACATCCCCTGCCACTCTAGCCTCTTGGAGCAATTCCTCCAAGAGGTCCCCCTTACGCTGCTTTAGGTTGGCATAGTGGTGCCTGACCTGCTCACCAGTTCAGGGTATGCCAGTGGTACAGGTGAGGTGACGGGCAAGACAGTCCCAGGCCTCCGCCTTATACTGGGAGCCCTGGTACTGGCCCTGCAGCAGTCTCTGATCATGGTCTTTGACAAGGAATACTGCCATGATCTGGGACTCCTGGATGCACCAACACTGTGACTGAAAGCGCACACCTTCTCCCCTTACTGCCATAGTGCCTGCAAGGGGAAGCTACAACCAGTTATGTGATGTATTCCCGCCTCTTGGGTTTAGGTAGGTCCAATTTCCTGCACATTTCCATGATTGGCCGGTTTTGAAATGGCTAAGCTATGGGCAAACCTGCTTACCTAAGGTTGGCATTGTTTAAAGGGGTATACCACTGGACACAATGAGTTAGCTGGTCTCCACATTGTTTACACCTCCTATGCTGGCCTGTGCAATGCTTAGCGTTGCTTATATTACATTTTGCATTATATTTCCTTTTTGGCATTGATTTCTTATTCATTACATCTTATATATCTGCCTGGAAACCAGGATTAATGTCTATGTACACTCTATGGGGTCCTTGTGTTTTATTGGGGATTTCAACACTCTATTACAATTATACCTCACTTCTGGGTTTACTGCTGTACTCCAGTTCACATATTTATGTTATGTAGTGGGTTATGGTACATATAACCGTATACTGATTCCTTTCACAGGTTCAGTTTGGCTTGACTATGGTGAGGACTTGTTTGCTGATACCTCATTCTTCTGTGTTGGCTTGGTGGTTAACTACTGTGACTATGGTATATAGGGTCCTGGGTTTGAGACATGCATGGCTGTTTATTTTGTTGCTGGGCAGAACAAGGGCCATTGGATACAAGAGTGATTAAGGCACTTGTGAGCATTTGTAAGTGGGTTTGCGTGACAGTAAGCACTGCTAACCTGCCATTCCATCTGTTTACAGAGAGTTAGCTTTAGAACTGCTTCACCGGTGTAGGCATTGCTTACTGCCATGAAAACGGGCTTACACTCACTTATTAGTGCTTAAATATGTTTACTACTGCTTATTTGTGCTTAAACCTGCTTACTAGTGCCTTATTCATTATGACACTGACACCTCACATGTGCATTTGCTGCAGTAGTCCAGTTCATAACAATATGTTATTTAGTGGGTTATGCAACATAAATATTACTCATAACGTGGCTTGCCATGGAATCTGCTGCAGTGGGACTTGAACTGGGAATGCCTGCTCGTAAGGTGAATGCTCGACCCACTACACTATTGCTATGCTGCTTCATTAACATTAACATTCCTTGTTATCCTCTTCAGCCATTTAAGCTGCATTAACTGTAGTTAAGTGGTGGGCACACCTGCGCACCTACGGTTAGCTTTCATGGGATTTGTAAAAAAAAAAAAAAAAAAAAAGGTTCATTTTATTTATGTGTGCTTTTGTTGCTGTTTTACACATGGGGACTGTTGGTGGGGATATGCGGACACCTATGAATGGTCTCGCTCATTTCTGACCCCTTTCTGCTGTTCTTCATTGCGGGGGCGTGTATATTCTGAGAGCTCTGCTCTCAGACATGCCTCCTGCACTCTTATACGCTCCATGTAAGCCTAGGAGCTCAGGCAGTGTGCCTCATTACTATGCATACTGCGCTGCCATCCTGCTCCTAAACGGCTGCTGCCATGCAGGACTAAGCTAGTCCTGCATGGAGGAATAGTAAATCCGGGGGTATATGAATGAATCGGTTTGGGTACCATTTATGCTCCAAACACAGATGTTCCCCAATTTTTTGCTACATTGTTATACATATTATACATGGAGTAATGACTGTACTCATTTTATTTTAGGAGTTGACTTTGGTCTTAGAAGCAGAAAATGATAATTCACCCAGAAGTAGGGAAGTTAAGCTATCCTTACAGAAACTGAAATTAGAGAAGCTATAGTACACACAGAGTATTTGAAGAGAAGGCCTGATTAACTTAGGTCTTAGTGACACCTGAGCCATTATGTACGAAGGAATTCCTAGATATACTTTTTCATCTCCATTTTCAGATTTTCCTATAGCTGCATTGATTTTTGGATTTTCCCTTTCTCACAGTTAATAGGAATTATTTCTTTGTCCCCTCTCAGATCATAATGCAGTGGTACTGGCAAGGGCACCTGCAGGCAGGTGCAAGGGGATGCACTTGCACCCCCCCTTGACTTTCTTAATTTATCCTGTGATAATGATGTGTTGAAATTGAAAAATGTTAAAACTGTACATTTTTCAATTTCACCTTACTTTTCTGTTAAACCTGCATGGCTGCATTGTTCAGAAATTCAGAGGAAATGCTATTGGAGGTTGTAGTCATATGATGGATACGACAAGCCTCAGTTCCTCCTCAAGCAGCTCCCTTTCTAACCATTGACAGTTGCTTTTGTGTAGTAGAGGTATCCAGATTGACAGTGGGAGCAAACAGAGTGAACGAGTTTTGTGACCAGAAAAAGAGGTATTTTGCATTTATCGGATTTGTCGTGTGTGTGGTAGTGTTTGTGCAGCACTTAAGGACAAGGTACATTGATTCATGACTGTCAAGAAAGAAGCTCCTGGTATTTATTTTTTTACACTGACTGAACTGAATCAATGTAAGCTTCAAGCCTGGTGCCCAAACATGAAAGCGGTGCACTTGAGATGAGTGTGGGTGGGAGTGGGTCTCACTGACTCAGCACGTGTGTTTCTCCTAGTCACCGACTGTGCCATATGATCTTTTACTCACAATAAACCTTTTAGGTTTTACTTTACATGTTTACTAAAAATATAGTAGGCATGTTAACACAGACATAACATACATTTTTGTGAAAACACACACACACCAAAAAAAAAAATGCGACTAAGTTACTAAATAAAGAGATAGCCACTACTTAATATGTTCAAGTGTTTGATCAACATATAGCTGGTAGGAGGACTGTGTTTGTTTTGTCACAGTCATAAATTAAAACACTGGCTTTATCTTTAACCTAGTAACTGAGTATGATGCTTTTGAATACGTCGTTATACAAGCTATTATTGGTTATAAAATGTTCTGCATCAAATAAAGCGCTGGTCATCTGTAAGTCCCTAATAGTATGAAAGTGAGATTTTGACTGAAAAAAAATGGAGGGAAGCATCAGATCCTGTCACCAGTAGCGTGGTGTAATGGATTCATTTACGGCCAAGTGCATCGGGGAGCTCTGTTCACAGCTCCTCAGGGAATTCCCACCTCAGTGTCCCTTCACTTGTTACTGCATAATTATTTATGACTGAATCCTATTAGTACAGATCAAAAGGAAGAGAAATGTAATTAGTGCTCAGCTAGTCTGTAAGTGCAAACACGGGGTATGCCTGGTTATGCTTATATTATAGGAGATACTAGTACCTGCAGAATGGTTGTTGCACAAGTAGCTCAGAAAGTCACAGTTACTGGACTATATATTTTGATGTTTACATCATGGCTATTTACCTCTTAGAAACCTGTAAAAAAAGGAATTGTGCATATGTGGGAGGGAACAAATGGGCGGTTTGAGTCTAGCTGATATTTAAAAAGCAGGAATATGGACATGCCTTTAGTTAGGTGTTGCTGTAAATCGAACTAGCCTATCTGAGCACCTGCTAAGGAAAAAAGACATCTCCAGTTAACATCTGCTGTGACTATGCAACTTTCCCTCAAAACAAAAGTTGTGAAACATTTCATTTTCTTACCAGTGGCATATTTTGCATACCTCTCAACTGTACTGATTTTCACAGAATGGTCAGATTTCTGCTTTATATTTTTGGTCTACTCCTCATAACAATTCTGTATTTTTTTTGACAAATCACTAGGATGAGCTAAGGATTAAAGTTAATAAATAACAACATGCATTTCAGTTTCAGACTTCATATCCTTCAGAAAATGCATTCTAACACAAATCCTTTTATTCTAGAAACTTTCTAAATGTGTCCTTAGTTTTGGGCCTTTGTTCCCAACAGCATAATAGGCTTTGTCCAGATTACTTGTGCTAAGAGATTGAGAGGTATGGTGTGTGTGTGTCTGTGTATATGCATAAGAGGAAGGTAGGATACCCCTCAGCTATCTAGGTTTTTGCAGAATGTCTATATTTTTGCCCCATATTCCACCTAAAAAAGATTGCAGTTGCTAAATAGTGACAGACATTTTGAGTTTTAGGTGTCATATCCTTTAGAAAGATGCATGCTAACACAAATTCTGTTATTCTTGCAATTTTATAAGTTCATTAGAGCAATGTTTATATTCTGACTGTCCCTATATTTTTTAGGCTTTGTCCAGATTTCTTGCACTAACAGGTTGAGGTGTGTGTGTGCGTGTGCGTGTGCGTGCGTGCGTGTGTGTGTGTGTGTGTGTGTGTGTGTGTGTGTGTGTGTGAGCGAGAGAGCGACAGAGTGAAATGACCTACAGTTAGCAGGTGGAATTGATTTTCAAGTGCATTTTCAAGTAATTATGAGCTTCAAGGAAAGAAAAGTTTACTGCTGCTCATGGTAGGTACTGTTTTGTTTAGCAAATGGTATCATTATTGTGGTATATAATTTTAAAGCTGTGTTAGTAGCAATGCAGGTTGCATACTTGCATCTTGATAGCTTCTACTACCACAGCATGTAAATTTGTATTTTAAGGGGGTGAGGTACTGCAGTCCTTAGTATGCCCTTCCTTGGATGAGACGCCTAGTAAATGAACCTCTTTTTCAGCTTGTCACCCATTCCCTATTGCAATATACCAGTTTACCATTTATTTTAATGCAACATAGGCAATTTATTCTTCAAGGGCAACAGGCACTGAATTTGTAGAAGAAACACTGAAATATAAGTTGTTTTATAACAATAATCTCTTCATTAGTTTCAGATCTTTTTAATGTGGAATTATTCAGATGTCTTACTTCTGCAGAGATTGTGCATATTGACTGATATTGGTGGATTGTAATGACAGAAGTTTGCGTGGCCTTTTATGGTTGAAATGTTCTGAACTGGACAGTTTGTCATTACTGGCTCATATGTTTTGTTTCACTGCTTACTGGAAAAATGTTCAAAACTATAAATTTAAAACACACTCGAACAAGTGGTGCTGTATTATACAAGGGATATAATTCAGTTATTATATATTACAATTAATACAATCAGGGAGGTGAATCACAGTACTTTTACATGGTCCTAAAAATGTGTGCAAGGGGACCTATGATTTGAAAACAGCTCAAAGGTAAACTTAACTCGCCACTGCCCTGATGCATTCTCTTTAAATGTGGGTTTCAATGTTGTTTCAGTGAATGTGAGCTTCAAATGCAGAGAAGTTTTAATGCTAAGTCTGTTTTCATTGTAAGACTATTGCTTTGTTTAGTAAATGGCTGTTTGTGCTGTACAATTTGAAATAAATGTAAATTAAATCCAAAAATATCTTTAGTCATTGTAGAAGTAAAGTATAAAACAGTATGCATACGGAGAGTTTTGAGCAGTGTATATGGCAACTGGGAAAAAATAGCCAAGTAATGAGACACTGGAATGCTGCGTGTATGGGGGGGGGGGGCTGCGTGGTGGGGCTCTATGTTTGCATCCCCCTGCAAAAAATCCTGTTGGCTCCCTTGGGTACTAGGTATTCAGATATGATTTAATGAGAAAGAAAGGATGAATGGAGGGTGGGTTGATCTATTAGTACTTATAGAGTCTGATTCTTCCCTTTTTTAACTTACCGAAGTAAGTACATTTATTACACCGAATCCACTGGATAATGTGTCTGTGAAGAGTTAGATGGGAGAGATTTAAATGGACTTTGCAAGATATTTGTAAAGTAACCAAATACCATTAATATGCAAAAATAGATTCTAATATTAAATTATTGGAATTTCATATGAAATACAGTCAAAAAAGTGTAGCTCAGTTTAATTTATGTATACAGATTATGTGCTAAATGTTCAAAAATATAAACTGGCATATTCTCAGGCTCTCCATAACAGGAGCACTATGTATTGTATTTGAAGCTAGCTGCAATGGGGGAATCTGAATTAGGAAATAAATCAAACATGTTAGCTTTTAGATTATTCTAATGTAAGGCCTGATTGAGAATCAGTTATTTGTCAGGATAAGACTACCACCACCACCTTTCATGAGATTAGTTTTGCATTTGAAAAGTTCTGTAGCCAACTATATAATGAGCAGTTGCAGGGCAACATCAAAATCAAAACAGTAGTTTTTAAATTAACTTTCCTTATCTAAAAAAAATTCTGATAAGACTCCGTCACTAATTTGTGATATTTCTAAGGAAGAGATTAAGAATATAATGAGATTGCTTAAAAAAGGAAAAGCCCCAGACTTGAACAGGCTTACCAATGAACTTTATAATATTTTAATTAATCCCCTTACACCTATAGTTTGTTTCCTTTTAGTAACTTATTTCATTCTGGCATCATATCCCTTTCTTCATGTGAATCCACAAAAACAGTCTTACAAAAAACCTAGTAAAGGTCATTTCAAAGTTCCGACTTTTAAGATTATTTCACTGATTAATTGTTACAGTAAACTATATACAAGTATAATGGCCATAAATTGCCACCATTGTTACCTATTCTGGTCCATAGTATACAAGTTGGGTGTATGAAGGGCCATTGTGGGGCAGATCATGTTTGTACATTGGTTAACTATAGGTAGTATTGTAGGTATCCGTCATACTTATTGATTTTGAAAAAGCCTTTGATTTCGTTTGCTGGACATACCCATGGTTAAATTGTACATAATGTCTGCCTACCTCCCTCCCTCGTTTATTACAGCTATTCTAGCTTTATATAGTGTGCCCTTGTCCTTGGTATATCTATTGACTGATTGAGACATGCTAGAGTTCATGCAACTATTGAGAAGAACCCAACAGGATAATCCACTTTCTCTTTCACTTTGTTTTAAGAATAAAGCTCTGTACTAGCACTTTATCAAACTGCATCCCTACTGGGTTAGGATTTTGTGGTTATCCAAGTGAAGTCTCTGTTTTTTTTGCAGATGATTGCATGATACTTGATGAAAATCTTGATCGAGATACAAGTAATATACTGATTTTACTATGGCACTTCGGGGATTTATCTGGTTTATAAATTACAGTAAATCTGTAGTCTTTCCCGTTACCCCACTGGTGTTATCTTTGTCAGCAGGCAGCTTTCATGGCCAATAAATTCTGGTATATATTGCTATCTCTCAGGGCTGCCATTATTTTTATATTGGTAAGACGGAAAGAACTTTATGTCGACATATTTATGAACACTTGTATACTATTAAACATTGCCATTTAACTAATACCCTCTATAAACATGCAATAGTCTGTTATAATTTAAATAAGTTCCTATTTGGTATTATTGACAGGGTACAGAAGGATTCATTTGGTGGGTGTTGGGAGAATTTATTAGCCATCAAAGAATTTTATTGGCAACTTAGGCTGAACGCTACTGCTCCTGCTGGTCTTAATGAAAGTACAAATCTGATGCTTCTTCTTAAACATAGAACTCTTAATTATGTACTAGGTTCCGTTTTTGTGTTTTACTTCAGCTTTATTTTTGGAATTTATGGGTTAGGTGGGTTTATTCATCTGGTCTTTTCTTAGTGATAGTTTTATTTTATCATGTTTATAAATATTGTGTTTAATTTTTGGAGTTGTGACATTAGTTTTTATATACAATTTTCATTTGTATGACAATATTTTTGGTTATTTTAATGTTAACCAATGTAATACTGATTGCTATTGTATTAAATAAGGGGTTGTGTGATTTCATTCAGTATTTTTAAGTGAGTGATTTGGGTATGTTTTTATTCTGAAGAAGTCCTTACTGGAATAGGATGAAAGTGCTTAATAAACTGGTTTTCTGCTATTGGAGTTTGGGCTTAATATATCTAGGCAGCATATCCTACATTAGGTTTTTTGTTTAATGAATTTCACAGCCAAACTACCAAATACCTGATATGGGAAGTTCCTGCAGGTCACCATTTTTGTCTCATCTATAATTTCGGTAGACTTGGTTTTGTTAATCTTATAACCCAAAAATAACTAGTTGTCTGCTGGTTTTGAAAATAGGATAGTCAAGTCTTGTTTAGGTTTTGTCAAGTGAGTCAGAAATGTTAGCAAACAGGAAAAACTTAACTCATTACTCCTATCTTATATATAATTATAGCAGATTGTCTTATTATCACAGTCAATAGATCTAGATATGGGGCAAATTAAAATCTGTGACACAGACAATCCTGATAGGACACTGTAATAGTTTTAAGGAAAGCAAATAACTACTTCTAGTCTTTATTCAACCACAGAGTTGGAGTTTATTACTTACATCAGTTCTATAAATCATTTCAAAAAGGCAAATGTTTTTAAGACTTTCATCAAATACTACTATTCTACTCTAATAAATCCTCTCTGCATTCAAGCTTCCAGTTGCCACGTGATCATATTGTCATGCACAGTCGTCATTATAAGTCCTACCTTTAATACATTGTCAAATGTTTGCCACCACCACCTACACAAATCAGTGCTGATCCATGTCAATATGCTCGTGTGTAGATTTCCTAATAATAATAATAATAATAGAGTGCTGCATTGAATTAAACGACATATTCTATAATGGTTGACACTCAAATGTGTACAAACTCCGACTGTTAGGTATGCATGCAATGTGAAAATATACTTATCAGTTTTAGCACCTGAATTACACTTCTTTGAATAATAGGTAGGACCAAGGTTCTCCTGTGATATTACAAATATTACTTAGAACCATGACCTTTGTGTAAAACCTCACATATTTTGGTAGTCTGGTATTTGGACTATCTCACCATCCCTGAAAGATAATAATCCTAATCATTTTTACCCTGAACTGTCTCTCTGATACTTTTTGTGGGATGCATACAATGAAAATGGTAAACTTGGCTCAGCTTAGGAACCCCCTAATTCCAATACAACAGCTGCTCTCCAAGTAAAATGACATGTTCTTGATAAGAGGGCAAACATTCTTCTGCTTCTGGATCCATGCAGGGACAGCACAGCATTTCTCATATATTTATCCTGAACGAGTGAGTGGTTAATATTCACTTTCATGAAGGTGGTCTTCCTGCAGCCCACAGTCCCAGATCAGGACTGCTTTAGCTATATCTTTATTCTGTATCTCTTCACTCGATCAGTCCATTGACATTTATGTGAAGAGATTCCCGCAAAGCAGAAGACAAAAGTTATCCCTTCTTCATCTGCCTGAGAGTATTATCCCGGACTTCCAGACTTGGTTATAGCTTCAGACCAAAAAAAAACATTTTTTTCCTAGCAAAAATCCATCCTTCCATGCATATATAATTTAGTCTGAACAAGGTGACCAAAGAGACCACTTTTTCTAAATACAGATTTAGTAACATGAATGCTGTACTTAAAAAAGTATTAAATTAACCTACATGTAACACTATATATACTTTTATTCAGTTCCCTCAAAACCATGTCTCTTGCATCATGTTAGGCTTAGCTATGTTTACGCAGCACACGTGCAACTCTTTGTCTCTTTCTTTTATCACTAAATAGCAAAAGTTGACAGCCACCTTTATCTTCCTCTCAGTTACTGCCTCTCTTTAATCATAATGATAAAATATAACTGTCAATAAGCACAAGAAAACTCTTTATAGCCCCAGTATGGATAAATACTAATGTATCTAGTACATTTTTCAAATAACCTCTGTAACATTTCCAAGTCAGTCTAGCTAGAGTGAATGTCTAGGAAGTAAAATAAATAATATACCTGATTCACATTTCTACATGAATCCATTCTGGTTAATTTAAATTATTTAAACAGTTTAGATAATTTATTAATTGTTTACAGTAAGATTATTTATCGGATTTCATGCAAAGTAGACACTGCTGCAGATTTAGCAAATTGCCACTGACATTCATAACAGCTTTGTTATTAAATGTAACTTGGGGTTTTATTTCTACATGTCAAGAGCAGGTTTAGTTACTTATACTATAAAATGGAAGGCAAATGTTGCTGCAGTATGAAAAGATGCTCACATACATTCATACTACCTTCAATATCAGAGCTCCAAGTTTAGGGTGAAATTGTGATTAAGAGTGCAATGTGGTGGGGGGGGTGCACGAAGACTAGCTCTGACCCATACGACCTCATGCAATAATAATCATCTCAGTAGCTTAGCTGACACATCCTGCCAGCTCCACAGAACTTATGACTCTATCAATTGTCTGCTGTATTCAGACCCTCATTTATAACGAACCATACTACACTGATAGAGTTCTACGTTTATATTTGACTGCTTTCCCTAAAAGAACAATGTCTATTTGTGGATCCAGGAAGTTCATATTCATCTATTTATAGGTTCACAGGTAGGTACCGTTCTAGGCCATTTTAAGCATAGCCAATTTCCCTTTTGATGCTTCAATTAACCTATCCCATTTGATGCTAGACTAGCCTTACTGATCCCATGATTGATAATTACATACCACCCCTAGTGGGAATAACTGGGATCATATTATAAATAATTTCAGGAGTCCCATGCATGCAATAAAGCAATCAGGAGCTGAATTTTCCATTAGTAGTACAAGTGCAGTCTTAGTGTAAATTTTCTGTTTCCCATCTGTAGATCCAAGTTCACTACATAGCAATCATGTTTCCCTTATATTCTTTTTTTAATATACACATTATTTAAGTATATAAGAGAGTACAATAAGTTACCTTTCACAAGACTATTTGCCATATAATATGAAATTCAGCAACACTCACTTTTTGCATCAGCTCCAGAATATTTCTCATAGTCATAATGGGAAACTATTCATGTATGATATAAATAACCACAACTGAAAGGATGCACTAATGCGCATTTCTCTCTGAATGTCATTCAGAGATTCTGTACATCTGAAACAATTTAACAATTTAATAAGTCATGGCCTCAAGTAACCAGTCAGAAAAGCCAACAGCTGTACAACATATTCAACATATTCACTTAGGACGTGCGACTTCTCAGACTTCCCAACAGATAGCTAATTAGGAATAATACATGTAAATACACAATAAGCATAATTATCACGTCAGTCATTTCACCCCTGTAAATTTCTCCTCACGGCACATTTAAGCAGCTTTTTTCGTAGCATACCCCTGCTCATAGGATTATAAACTGCATTACCATAGTTTCCCTTTATTCTCACTGATACAACTGCTCTGCATTAAACTTGAGCATACTGTCTAAAAATCATAGAGGTAGAAAGCAAAATATCTATACTATTATACCCACAGCACTCCTAAATTATTATACTCTTACAATAAGTGAGTAAAACAAGGACATATGCTACTTGGCTTCTGAAGGATCAGAATAAAAAAAAAATTAAACTTCAATCCTGGATTGAAGATTCATTATAAACAATGAAGTCATTTTCCTGCTAGTACAACTACCTTCTTTTTTACCTGCATATTATATTTAAAATGGGAAACTCTTGTTGCCACCACAACTAACTCTGTGGTTTTGCTCTTCGATGCTCATCTTCCATAGAACTTTCATTGTCCTGTAAGACTAGAATATTATTTGCCTCCTTGAGTTCATGTACAGGGCCATTACTCACCTCTCTAACCTCATAGTCCCCCCTGGAAGTGAAGAATTGTTCTACATCAGTAAAAGTATTGGCCACTACTATAAGGAAAGTGACAAAAAAGCTAGATATAACATCCTGAACATCAGCTTTATTACCCAACATTCATACATAGCTACCAAGAACTGGACTCTCGTTTTGTGGTCTCAACTGAAGAGTCAAAGGCTGTTTTTTTCTACTATTTTGCTGATCTTGTCAGGTTTCCAGCATCATCAGTATATGGTAAGGTTTTCCTGCTGCTGCCACAGGTCTTGGCCTGAAGACCTTATGCTCTTTCTCAATTTTAATTTTCTTTGCCTGCAAATCAGTTTATAACACCCACTCTTCCTTAATGAACTTGACACAGTCACTTTCCTATTCCTTCTCCTGGTTTGTAGGGATTTTTTTCTCTGAATCTTATCATCTTGATGATGGCTAGTCAACATTTCATCAGCTTCAGTGTCTCTTTTGAATCCTTTATCCATAAAACTCTCTAATTTTTTACCAGGCTCTTTAAATCTGTCCAAGATTAGCTCTTACAATAACTTTGTAACAAAGCTGGACATCAGTATATTCCAGTCAGATTCAGGACAACTGTTTCGTTCTCTGCACTGGCCGTGAGGTTGACTAATGCCTATATTTTGCTTTTAGTTGCCTTCATCCTATTACTTGCTTTTTTTAAAGCTTCATATCTATTATCAATTATGTCAAATAAGTCACCATTCCACTGACTTCTGCAAGGTAAACACCAGCAGTTTATACAACCAGAAGTCGGGTTGTGCACCACTCAGGCACTTAACTGGTTTGTCTTTTTCCAAATATTGGAGCGTAATCAACAAACATCATGCACTGCAAGGTAGAAAAAGCAGGTTTCTAGTTACAAGTTAACATACTTAGGTTGCGAAATGCACTTATTTTAAGGAAGTTAAGTGTTGCTCATTTAACTATGTAGGTTAATTAAAGTAACATTAATCCATATTTTATTGAAGTCCTTTTTTAACATCTTTATTTACAAAGAAATCAATGCCCTGATGCATTGCATGTGACCTGGGTAGAAATACTGGAGCCAACGCATAAATGATGACTTGCGAAAGGTAGAATTAAATAAACGATAGCATATTTATATTTTCTGGGTAAGGAGTGGTGATTTTTACTATAATTGAAACTATCTATGAAGGTCTATATGACATTCCTCCATTCACTTATTTATTTTTATTTAACTACAATAGAACACAGATCTCAGTGAGAAAAACAATAGAAGATAACAAAGCTGAGATTTGAAACAGATGCATGCACAGTGTGAATAGTAAAGCATGTTTTATAAGCAAGTGCTAAGTATTACAGCTAAAAATATAACTTTTAGTAAAAAAAGAACCATAACTTAAAAAAACAGCAGGTAAGGCACATTACACAACTGGATCAAAATACAGTATATACAGTAACTGTTCCCCTATATGCAGTATATATAATAAAGCATATAGGGAAAGGGAAGACAGAAGAGAGAGAGAAAAGTTAAGGAAGGTTGAAAGGAAGGGAAGAAAGAAGAAAATGGAAATGAACTGCTAAAGGGAGGGGACTAGATTTAGGTTATGCAACCTACTGGATAGCGCTTACAGGAGGCTTCATGATTCAAATATTTTAAGTTGGCTACAGAAAGCTTTGTAGTAAGGGAGTGATCATATATTTCATGCAGTGGTTCCCAAAAGTGGATGCCTTGTGTTGTGAAAGATTGGTCAGTACCATGTGAATGCTAAATCTGGCTGAAGAAAGCAGTAATGTGTGGGTGGAAGCACTAGTGGAACTGGTATCTGTGTGCGAGAACTAGTATAAAAAAAAATTAATACCCCTTCTTTTTTGTAGATGGTAGTAATAATAAATTAATACTCCTTCCTTTTGTGGATACCAGTCATAATAAATTAATACTCCTTCCTTTTTGTCGATGGTAGTCATAATAAATTAATACTTCTTCCTTTTGTAGATGGCAGTTATCTGGTGCTTAGACATTCTCTCCCATCAATCTGGTAGCAAATGTGGTTGCAGAAAACGACTACTCTCACTGGAAAGGAGCAGTTACTTGTCAGAATGATTAGAGAGGTTATGCAGTGTAGAACAAAGGAAAATAATGGGTCCACAGAGATATAAGGACGACTACACAATAAAGATAATAGGGAGGGGGACAAGGAGAAAAAATCATTTTACTTCCATTTGTACTCCCTGCACATTCATATTTATTATACAATTATAAGTTAATCATCAGTTTCCCAGAATTTTCTGCATTGATTTCTTAATTCCAATGAAACTAGCCAGACTGTTCTGCTGTTCTGGTCACTGCAAGAGTACATTCAAAAGACACAATTTTAAAGCATTTTGCAGGGAGGGGACCTCATTACTGTTTTATGCTTGATTTGGAGGTCTTGGTCTTCACCTCCTGAACTCTGATTGTGCTACCTTTGTGGATGCACCAACTTGGATAAAAGGGAGTCAGTGTAATTAGCTTACGTCCAAGGTATCATGACCTTAGATGTAGTACACTTGGAGACTAAGGAGTTTCAAAAGAGTATCCCCCACACACACACACACACACACCTATATTAGGACAGTGCAGTTTTCCAGCAAAAGAAGTCATGTCACATGGCACAGTACGTCATTGTAAATACTGTTATGGTATATTGGCAGGATGTTAGCTGGTCCACAATATGTTTAGCACGTTATGCCAGGACTTTGAAAATTATAGCTGAACCTCCTTGAACTATCCATTATAATAAAGGGCAAGTCTTCATTATTTATGCTGTACTGACATCTTGCTCTGTTCTTCATCCCCTACAGAAGTGCAATTTAGCAAGAATACACAATACCAGTCCCACTCTTTCCAAGATATGTTAGAAGCCCAGCAAAGGATAACTGTATTCAGAACGTAGAACCCTTTCTATCCTGCCATTCTGCAATCACCTGAGATTAACCCTTTATGTAAGCTCAGGGATCGGCATAGGTAGCTGATACCATTGTGATGACTGGAAGGTATGTTTTCTGACTTCAGTATGATTTACTCCTCTTGGTTTGCAAGGATAAAATACATGATATTTGTTCAATGTGTTTTATCAAAAAGACAAACATAGTGTTCAATTTATTCATATATTCCAGTAGTGTGTTCTGAATACTGGTATGGTAAATTCTCACAGTCATTACATGACAATTGATAGATGAGTAACCCATTGAAAACTATCATTACTGACAAGACTCCCAAGGGAGAGTTTCTGAGATTACATAATACAAGCATGGCAAAGAGTAGTTATTTGTAATTTTACCTTATTACTAATTGATTAATGGCAGAGCAGATGTGGAGTGGCTAGTGTTGCTGCCTCATAACATTTGTCTCTCTAATTGGATTCTCAGCTGAGCTGTATTTTAAGTAGTTTTTGCATGTTCGGGATAGCTTTGGCAGGATTTATGTTGGTACTTTCCAAAAGACATATCATAGGCAAACTGACATTTGTGGATATGTAAGCTTCCTACAATATGCTGGCACCCTATTTAGTATAAGCATTTTTTTCTTGAACCCATTAGTGCGGAGATAGGATCCTGCCCCCATGTGACACTGAAATTGATAAAGTAGGTAGTCAAAGGAAGACTGACTGCTAACTAAAATAACAGGTATGGCACACGATGGGTCTATATTTGAACATCAAAGTTTCACAACTTTGAATGTTCTAACATTAACCCCTATTCAGTGAATGCTGAAAACAGCAAAGCTGCGGAACACTGAATTTCTTCCTAGGGAAGGAATTCGGTTGACCATTCCTGTGGCTTCACTATGTTCAGCACTGTGGTGGAAAGTTACAGGTCGGGATCAGGTAAGTGTGCGACTGTGTATATGTGAGGGTTAGGGCGCGGGGTAGGTGAGTTAGGGTTAGGGAGTGGGTCAGGTAAGTGTGCGATTGTGTGGACATGAGGGTTAGGGCGGGGTAGGTGAGTTAAGGTTAGGGCGCAGGTGGATTGAGTGTGCGATAGTGACGGACCTTAGAGTTAGGGTTTGGGTTAGGGTAAGTGGATAGCTAGTGGTGTGTGTACAGTTTAGTGTAGGGTTAGATGTAGGATTTTAGGTGTATATATGTGTGGATTGATGTTTGTTTGGTGTGTTTGTGTTGTGTGTATGTGTGTCGGAACAGCAAATTTTTTCCCTGGGAAACATTTGCTGTTCTGCATGTTCGATATTGTCAGCGTTCGCTGAATAGGGGTCGATATTAGAACATTTGACGTTTTAAAAAGTCGCTGTTCTAATATAGACCCACACACAATCACTGATCAGGTCAGGTAACTTGCCAAGAGTCATTTAGTGTACAAATGGGTACAGAGGGATCCAAATTCACAGCTGTGGGATAAAACTCATTATCATGTGATAAAATTAGCCACATATGCTAAATTGGAAAATTTGCTATGCATGATAAATGTTGATTTTAAAATGCACTTGTTTGTTACCTCAAGAAAAGCATACTAAGAAGCCTAAATGATATCATCCTAGTGTGTTCTGTGCATATTTGCTTCTAAAATTAATATTAATCTTTACCACAAGTAGTGCAGTAGGAGGTAACAGCACAATAAATAAATGTTTATTTCTCCTTTGGAAATGTAAGCAGATATTTTCTTAAAATTAATGCTTGTTAGAAGTCCATAGGATGGCAGACATTGTAAAACTAATCAACAACTTATGAATACATTTGAGATGAAATATTGTAAGTGCTGTGTTTTTCAGAAACAAATAGTGTTTCAGCATGGAAGGAATAAAAACCTTCAATGGGATTTACATGCATGAGAACATAAATAAATGCAGAGACTTATCTAAAATGATATACGGTGTCAATAAAACAACTGAGTGTGTCACTGAGGCTGTTACGCATATCAATAAAACATAACTGACTATGTCACTTAGGCTGTTGTGCATTGGGTTTGCTGGGCTTACTGGTTCAAACAAAACAAAGCTGATTCCATAAGCACACATATATCTACAGTTACTGAATAAACAAGTTCACAGAAAAGCTAACAGAATAGAGGGGAAAGGATGGAACAAAATGACTTCTAATAATCAGATTCAAAAGTCTACTTTTCTAAATCATAAGAGTCATTTAGAAAGGTACTCGGTAAATTATTTAGTACTAAAATGTTAGCAAAGTATTCTTATCTATTAAAATGAGAGCTAAAAGTAAATATTTTTTATAGTGTGAGTTTATGCTGTTTTATATTATAAACAAACACTTTTCGTATATACTCTATAACAAAGGATTTAGTCTGGAACTTCCCATATCTAGTTTTCATTTGTGTACTTGAACCAGTATACTTACAGGCAGTATGATTTTATTATCAGAAGCAAGAAAACACAAAATTAATTATTTAGGCAATAAATCATGATTGGGTGTGGGTGCAACAGGATTTCCCATGGTTGGTCTGGTTTGATCTCAAGGGTGAAACCTAAATAATTAAACAAAGCCAGCTGTGGGCAAATCCTGTGATACTCACTCCCAGCAGTGGATTATTGCTATTATACAATGATGTCTTTCCCAGTGTTTTCAGTGGGAGAACACTTGGGTTTCTCAGTCCTTCAGAAAATTCGATGAGTTGTTACCGCATTTTCCAGGAATTACACTCATTCCTCCTGTTCTGTCTGCTTTACAGGATGTGTGTTATTGCCTCCAGTTTTCCTGACAGTCAGCCAGCTGCCCCTGAAAGGGCAGATAGGCTGTATAAAGTTTCTCAGCCTTTTAAATTTGATATATTATTCCAAACATGATCCAGCAGCGATAGCATTACTTGATCTCACTGCTGCCAAGTCAGTTCCAGTCCGGCTCTTTCTAATAAGGATGAGAAAATTATTGATAGGTTAGGGAGAAATGGTGTATGCTTCTGCAATTTTTATTTTCAGAATTTTGAATTGTCAAGCTCATACGTTAAAGTTTGTTCTGACAAATTGTGATAGTCTGAGGAATATTTTATATGCAGTTTTTTTCTTGTGAAGAAACACCTGTTTTACATAACTTAGTTTCTATTGTACAGTTCACTACTCATTTTTTATAGTGTGTTTTTTTGTGTCTGTGTGTTTTGTTGATTCTTCTTCCGGGGTTATGGCCACTGGTGCTGTTTTGAGGAGCTTTGCATGGCTGTATTTGCAGAATGGCTCAAATGATGTTAAAATGAGATTTTAAATTCTCCCTTGGACTGAGATTTAGTGTTTGGTCTATGCTGTACAGGTGATCAAAAGTGTGATGAGAGGGGCAAACTGATTAAAGAAGTCTCTAAGATTTGTTAGCCCTCCTTTTCTAAATTTTCCAAGTGCTTTCTATCTCCTCCACCAATTTTTGCTAAAAAAAAAAGAATAAACAGTCTCAATAAAATACAGGTAAACAGATGTTTAAGAAGAAATGTCAAGGGGTTTCCAAACAGAAGTCTTGAACCTCCCAAAACCTAGGATAGTCTAACAAGTCTGAATTGATTACTCAAGAGACCATGTGAACCCCTCCCACCCTGGCTCCTTTTTTATTCCAGAAATTCTGTATCTGCATTTTTCCCTCTGGCAACAGATAGTTTCAGACAAATAGGCTCGAAAAATCAATCAAGGTTAGAGATGAATTTGGTTGAAAGTTCCTCTTTTCTAGGGGGTCATTCCTCATCCTTCGGATCAGACTCTTATTTATTCCAGTTATACATCATATGCTGCATAAAAGAGTAACAGAACCAGTTGTTCAATCCCAGGTAGGGAAAGGTTTTTACTCAAAGATGTTTATAGTGCCATTGAAAAAAGCATATAGGAGACCAGCTCTGGATCTTTTTCTTTTCCTAAGCCTGTTTGTGACAGTGCCCAAATTCAAAATGATGTCACTTCACAACCCGTTACCTCTTCTTCCTCTTTCAAGTTTCCTGGCAACACTATTCTTAAAAGATGCGTATCATCACATCCTTATTCATCCTGACTTCAGGCATTTCTTAATGTTGTGTGTCTGGATCACAGTATCAGTTCTCTGCTTTACCCTTTCGACTATCCACTGCACAATGATTATTCACAAAGTGTCAGCTCATTGCAAGCTACAGGCTATACATGTTTTTTTCATATTTAGTTGACTTGCTTATCTTTGTAGAGCATTTATTTAAAATGTCAGGATTCTCTATCTTTTGGATGAGAGATCTCTTACACAAGCTGGGATTCCAAGAGAACATTCAAAAATCTTTCTTGACTCCTTCAAACAGGATTGTGTTCCTAGGTTGTCAACTAGACACCTCAGTTCAAAGACCTTTACTTCCACATGAAAAAAATAGATCTTGACTTAGATCTAGTTCTAAGATTTTCCAGTCAGACTTCAGTCAATGTGGGAGAATACCTCAGGATTTTGGGTCTCATTGCATCTATGATTCATGATATCCCTGGCAAGACTCCATTATTGTGGTATTCAAAATCCATTTGATCCCAGAATCAACACCATTTATCTTTTCAAATTTCAGAGCTGTGGTTTGTCAGAAGAGAAATCTTTTGGTGGACAAAACAGATATTCTTAAATTCAGGTCTCCATTCTCCCTCCCTGCTCCAAATCAATCATTTACCATGAACACTTTATACTTTGCTAGGGGGAGCAGTTTCAGGAGGGATAAAACTGCAGGGGGTGTAGGACACCAATGGCAGATGCAAGCACATATATATCAAGGAGATACTGGCCCTGATCAAGGCACTGAAATCTCTCAACTATCTTTGGACCGCGGGACCTCTTCAAGTGGTTATAGACAATGTCACAATCATGTGGTACATCAACAAGCAAGGTGGAACAAGGCTGTACCCCCTTTGCAGACTAGTCATGTTAGCTTGGGATATAGCTTCACAGCACAGTCCCACTCTACAGATGATCTTTCATTCCAGAGCAAAACTGTGTAGCAGACAAGCTAAGCAGGACCAGGGCAGACCCAACTGAATGGACACTAGTTCAGAGGGTCTTCCAACATTTAATTCATCTGCAGGGAGTTCCTCAAGTCAATCTCTTTGCTTCCTGTCTGAACAATCAATTGTCAAGATTCTGTTCCAGGACTCCATACAAGAAGGCCTGGAAAACATACCTGTCAACTGTCCAGATTTAGTCTCGTTTTTGGTCTGTTACTCATAAAAGGTTTGGTTTTCTGGCAACTCATTGAGTATTGAAGTCAGAACATAGTAACAGACATTTGAGTTTTAGACCTTTCAAAAAATCCATACTAATGGAAAACCTATTATCATATCAACTTTCTAAGTTTATAAGAGCACTATTTAAAAAAATGTCCCTATTTTTGGGGCTTTGTCACCCCAAAATCTAAGACTTTGTCCAGATTTCTTGGGCTAAGATGTTGAGAGTTATGCTGTAAAACAGATGACTTTTCTTTTTTTCTTCTTTTCATTGACAGGAATGTTCCTGTATCCTTTTTTACCCTTTCCACAATTATCCAGGGTACTTCTGAAGATTCAGAAGGAATCCCCAAAGATCCCTGTGACAATTTCCTTCTAGCCCTGGCAACCATAGTTCTCCCTTCTTTTGGAAATGACCAGGGCCAATAACCACAAGCTTCTTCACAGACTGGATCTGCTCACACAAAAATAGGAGTTTTCGATACATGCCTTGACATCAAGCAACTTCACTGACTGCCTGGATAATAGGGCCTAGTTTCCTTTTAGGCACCCGTTTATTGAGGAAGTGCAGCAGGTACTATTGGAGGCAAGAAAGCCTACTTTTAGAAAATTGTACATTAACAAGTGGAAAAGGTTTTCTAGTTAGTGTCAAGAACATAGCCAACACTCATTCAGGGCCTTTTGTTCTCTGGTTCAACAGTGGCCTGAAGCTTTGGAAGCTGTCTGTCTGTGATATCCTTGGTAGGATATACTCCATATAGCTAACACTACCGCAGCAGTGATCCACTGAACATATACTGCTATGATATATTTTACTTATACAACTGTACTTTTAATGGAATTGTGGCTGAGGGAGAATTATGTGCAGAAAGAATAGTTCAGATAGAACAATTTTTTGTTATTGTTTGTCCTTCTAGTGTGACTACATTTAGAGGATGCACTCCAAATGAAGATAAAGCAGTCCAGACAAAGTGTTGAAGCCACAAGGCAGTATAGAAATTCTACAATAAAATTTATTAAACAGCAAATACAAAGACTAAACCTTTGGCAGATGTGGCATACCTCATCACTAAGGGCTTTTCATCCAGAAAAAAGGAGATCATTGTCCCACTGTACTCATACCTCATTAGCTCCATTATAGTATATAATGTCCTGTTTGGTATATACCTCTCAAGACATCTGCAACAACTGGAAAGGCCACAGAAATACCTCACTAAAAGAATCACAGGCCTAAAGCAGATGCCCTATGCTGACCATCTAAAAAAACTCCAGCTATACTCTGTCGCACATCATCTACTCAGAGGCGATCTCTGCTTCACATACAAGGCCATGTCAAACCCACAGCTGTTTGACATGCTACACTTAAAGAAATCCCAATACCACAGAGCCACACTCTCCAGGGATCTAAACCTTGTCATCACAATAAACAAAACATGCTGGAGGGATAGATTCCTGACCCAGAGACTCCCCAGCTCTGGAATAGACTGTCTATACATGTCAAGCATAGTGCCTCTTTGGCCCTCTTCAAAAGGAACCTTGACGATTGGATGGGAGATAGGAAATTCACCCTGGGGATCTCATCAGTTGCCCTGCTAGACAGGGGACCAGGGAAGTAAATATTGTGGGAAGAAATAGCCAGGGAATTGTTATGGCTAGGCTTGTATAGGCCCTAGGGCCAATATCCTAGTACCGACCTATGAATCTATGAACCTTTCATCCCCTAACAATTATATGACTTCATTAGAGTTAATGTAAAGCTTTAACCATGTTGCTTTTAAAACCCCCAAACTCCACATTCCAATGTCACAAGTAAACATTTAATTAATTCTGATAAAAACACTATTTATACATATAATAAAAATTGCCATAATTCCATAAAAGGTAGAAACTTTAAATCCTAAATGTAAAATTAATGGTCTAAATTATAAACCCAAAAGCTCTAAATAGCGAACACATGTACATCGACACATAAAGATCGATGTACAATAACAGCGAAACACGTAATCAGCGAAAATGAAAACACTGAACATGTTTCTTCAACCAACAGCGCCATGCAGGTATGCTCAAACTAACTAAATAAAATTAAATTAACCCACTTTTGCAGGGAGCAAGCCCCCCTGCACCCTCACACCCCCTCTACTTAAATATACCAACTCCAAGACTGCACTACAGTGGAGAAAAGGATATATTTCCTCATCCCCATGATCGTGCTGCTGGCTAAACAAATACGTTTGGTGTTTTCATTTTCATTGATTATGTGTTTTGCAGTTTTTGTACATCGACCTTTATGTGTCGATGTACATGTATTCGCTATTTAGAGCTTTTGGGTTTATAATATAGACCCAAATGAACAATTATTAATAATAATAAAACATCATCACCCATGCAAATAAAAATAATTGGATAAATTAGGAATATTAAAAACACCTAATAATCCAAAGATTTCATTTTAATGATGTATACCATGGACACTGAATCATTCAAACCATAGGGTCCAGTGGCTTGTGTTTTTACCTGCTACTGCAGTTCCTTTACCTCAAGCTTAATTTTCCATGGTCTCCCTTTTCATTCCAATTCAATTACAAAAAAATTTATATTCTTCAGATTGCTGTATACGTCTCTAAAGTGGATTCATTTGTTCTTCAGCTATTATATCACGCATGTGTTTGTATATTCTATCCTTCAAGGCTTTCTTGGTTTTACCTGTGTAAAAACAGGGACAGCTCCTACACTGTGTAACATAAACTATTATTTCTGTAGGGTAATTACAAAACTTAGGGTGCTTTCTTTTCCCAATTCCAGTTAGCTAGATAGATTCACCCTCATCTATATGAGAACAAAATCTGCATTTCCCACTGCTATATGTCCCCAACTTATTGCACCCACTCATGGGTGTTTTTCCTATCCTTTCAATTTAGTTTTTTTAAACACCAATCCTTTTTAAATATAATACAAGGGGCATTCCCCACTTTTTGATGGTCAATTCCACTAACCTCAACAATCTTCCAGTTTCTATTAATGATGTCACTAAGCAATTCAGCATCACTATTGTATGTAAGGACACAGCCCCGGTTATACTGCTTAGGATGTCCTGTCCTCTCAACTGCTGTGCCCTCACTTCTTCCCTGATATTCAGCTCTAAAAATAGTGTATAAAACCTACTGGCTCTTTTATTATGCACTTCAGAAAAGATATTATGTAAAAAAATGTCAGGGTATCCCCTGTTGAGTAACATAAGTCTCAATTTCTTACCTTCCTTATAAAAAGTATCCACAAGGGAATACTATGCAAGCCAACCTAACCGGTGCCTGTGGCACATTTCTCTAGAAAGAAGAAAAGTATTTTGGCAACTGTTTTTTCAAGCTGATGTTTGGTCAGACATTAATGAATGCATTTCTACTTCCAGCTTGCTAAAATTAAAGCTTTAAGAAGATAATGCAAGTTTGCCTTAAAAGGGCGGTGGTTCAATTTTGATATTTTGATTGGATGCTGAGGAGTGATGTCTTGCATAAATTCCTGGCCTTACTTCCTTGGATTTATCTAATGAAGTTTTCTGGTGAAACAAAACAAAAGTGCTTATCTTATTTTTAACAATTTTTATTAAAGAGATTTTTAATGGTCTCATCTACTACATAGCATTTTCTACTATACAGCTTTTGCCAGAGGTTTGTATCTAGTTGTTTTAAACACATCAGGGCTTTTAAGCTGTTGAGCTTTTATGGCTTTTCTTCAGTTTGTGGTTTAGTTGTTTTTTTTTTTTTTTTCAGTTTGTGAATTATACACCTCATACAATTCTTGTCTTCCCTTAAACCTCATTCCTCCTCCAAAGCATTATTCTGCATGTATTGCTCCCACAATTCCCATTTCTTCTGTGTAATTTGCAACTTCCATTTTCTAAAGATCCCACTTCCAGTTGTTTTATCTCTGTTACTATAGCGGTAGCGTTGTCGCCTCACAGTTAGACGTTGCCCGTTCGATTCTCAGTTAGAGCGTCTTCTGTGTGGTGACATACGTGAACGGGCGTTCCTTTGTTGAAGGTTGTGCGTTAGGCCCGGCAAGCCAGCACGTAAAACTCTACTGCCAATCATTAGCGGACTGGAGTTCCGCTGTGGCGACCCCTAACTGGGAAAAGCCGAAAGACACAAACAAACTATAGTCATTACTTGTAGTACAGTTGGTTTAGAGTTTGATTTCCATTTTCTAGTAATTGTTTTTTTGGCAGCCAGCAGAATGAAACTCAGCAAGGCTTTACTGTGCGTAGATAATTACGCTTCTGTATCACAGCTCAGAAAAATCATTACCTTAGTTAGACCAATTTGGTCACCCAGTATTTCTAATAGAGTAGTCTTCAGGGAATTTTTAAAGACTGCCAACTCATTGCACACCCAAAAAATATGCTCCCTATTATTTCTTTCTTCCCCATCATACCTCCAACATTTGCAATCTACCTGAGGAAAAGTTCTTTGGAGTGTAAAATTATTCATCAAACACTTCTAAGCAAAGTGTGCAAATCTTCTAGACTTTGATTCATATTTGGGGCCATAACATTGATGTTAACAGAATTTCTAAATCACATTAATTGATATCTGAACAACTATGAGAACATTTTGGTTGGGGATAGGGTTTCAGCTAGTGGTTATTTATTAGCAGCTAGTAAAGTAATATCAGGGTCTATAAACTGGCTGGAGTATCATTTCATATTATGATTTGGTAATCATGGGTTTAAAGGAGGTGAGATATTGGGTGGGGTAATAAAATGAGGGATGATAAAGGGCTGATGGGTGATTGAGAAAGGATGTAGGTAGTTTGGTGGAGTTTGAAATATTTACTTGGAAAATAGTAAGCTAGTATAGTTAGAAAAACAATGGCAGAATAGTATGATGGTGTTAAAAAGATAGTTCTGTGTAAGTAATTGATATGATTGACTAAAACGTTTTTTAAAAATAATTTACAGTCTTTGAACATGAGAAAATGAAAATAACTTACCCACCTAGCAGTGAGTAACAAGTGTTGATTGTACTGTATATTCTCACATCCCCTAAAATTGAACTCTTTCATCAGAACTGAGCAACCTTCCTGGCAATCATCTGTGCTTGGATGTGCACAGGCAAGCAGATACGCAATTGCACAGACATTAAGATGTGTGCATATATACACATACAGATACAAAATACTAATCACATCCTTCTTTTTTCACATATGTGGTGGGTTATCATTGTTAGAACATTTAATTATGCAATAATCTGTTATATGCTACTTACCTGTGACCAAAACTGAAGAGAAGAGAGTTGCTGCATGAATCAGCTTATCTAACCATTTTATTTTATCTTTGAGGCAAAATAATTTTATTTATTAAACCGTTTTATACAGAACCCAAATGGCAGAGGTTTGCTTGTGTTAAGACATTTTCTTTGAGGCTAGCTAAACACAGTACTTGACTTCTATGCCTCCTAACTTTATAGCACATATGCCAATGTCGCAGTCTCAGTTTATAATTTCATATTAACCAGATTTCACTGAAAGGACCTAGAATAAGAGTTATCAGTTGGGGGCTTCCAGCAGATTAACATACAAAATACACATACTATGCATTAATGGTATCAGAGCCTGAGTGGATAACATGCTATCTGTCCAATTTAACTTGGCAAAAAAAAAAACCACTTACTGGAAATTTTCACAGCAAGAAAATATTAATTTTCCCCATGTTGCTGGAAGCTTGAAGTCATATTAAAACAGCAGTACAGCAATTTTCCCACTGCTTGAACTGGGATGTAAAAGGCTTTGTCTATGCAAAAAATAAACATTTTATGTAATTTGTCCATTTTAGTTCAAACAGAACTAGATATTTGAGGTTTGTGTAACCTGACCATAGACTTGCATTCCCTGAGATGCTGCATTAATAAGCTATATTCAGGTTTTCTTACCTGTTCTCTGTTATCAGAGATAGATTTCTAAAAGACTGTGTAAGGTAAGAGAATGAAGGACAGCTACATATTTATTTTCTTCCTGTAAAGGTAGGTTGGGCTCCAAACACAACTGCTTCCTGACTGTATTCAATCAGGAGTGGCCTTAGGTCAAGTGGTGCCCTAGGAAAAAGGGCTCCACGGCGCCCCCTACCACACCATCTGGTGCCCCCATCCTGGTCTACCTACACCAAATAAATAGTGAAAAAGTGCCCCTGCTACAGCGGTGCCGTAGGTTGCCGCCTAGTTGGCCTATGCCTAAGGCCGGCTATGTATTCAATGTATGTATGCAGATTGTTTGTATTTCATAATATCATTCTGAATTTTCAGGTTAAACATAGCTTAACCAACAGATATCACTAACTCTGCCAAAAAAAACTCTAGTAAAATTAAACAATAAATAAATAACAATCACATAACATACCTAACTAACAAGCTAAATAAATAAAAAAATCACTATCAACAAATGCACTGAACAGCATATATCTACTATTAATTGAAAGACTGTAACTGGAGACTTTATAAACGAAGGATCAGTAACTTCGACTTATGTTTACAACAGGCTTCAGCTTTTGCTATTTAAATATGTCTAAAATGATTTATTTATTTGATGTTAACCAAGATGTCTGACCAGGCATTATCCAATTACAGTATGGCCCTGGGAGAAAAGTTCCATTACAAAAGCTGTATAAAGTAGTAAATAATTAAACACATAAGCTGATTCAGTGAATGCATGAGATCGATGCAACAGTAGCAATGATTTTTTGCAACAGATTTTATTAAGAAACTTAGAAGTTAGCAACCTTACAGCTAAAATATAACAAGGACATTTTTCTCAGAATGTAAACACAAAGCAAAAGCTCAGAAAAGAATATATATAGAAAATTTGGGAGCACTTGTCTTTGCCACTGAACCTGCTGGCAGGTATGTTTTATTTTCCATACTATTTATCAGAAGACTGAATCATCAGTAATACTTGTGTGGTGAGAATGGGCATCTTAATAGTCAGTGAAGCATCTGAGCAGCCAATGTGTTGCAAAGAGGTATAATGAGGAGACATATTTGCGCTTTGGCTATGCCCAGAGGAGTAATCAAATGGGAACAATCTGAATCATCACTGTACCTCAGAGCTGACCATTGGTGTTTTAATATTTAAATGATTTGTCATATTTATTTTTATTTGTTTTATTTTATTCATTTTGATTACTGAGTAAGTGGACTAGTCATCATAAGTCCAACAGATGCACAGAAGACAGGCTACATAGCAGAGGTTATATACACCACCGGCGTCTGTGCAGCTGTTGGACCTGTCAACTGAATTAAGCAATAATGAGTCCTTTTTACTTACTAAAGTTATTAAATTCATATTGATATATATTCTAGAAAATGTACATTATACAACACATATAATTTCTTATGTAACTATGTTTAAGACTGTGTTATATACATTAGTTGAATTAAGTAGTTTACTTTATGTAACTGTCTATAAAGTCTACTTTTACTTACTGCTTTCTTTTTATTTATTGTGTCTGAGTTATCTTCTCAGGACTCCACTAAAAATGGAACTTGCCAGCTGGACATTCTCAGTTAACAAATGTAAAAAAATAACAAAATTAGTTCTGTAATCCTTGTGAAGACTGTAAAACACAATGAGTGGAACTCAACTAAAACATGGCAATAGAGTTTCTAGGGATCATGCCATCACAGTTATGATGTTCATTACTCAAAGGTTTATGGCGTGCTTAAGCAACCCTTCATTTCTGTAAGGTTGGGGTGTATCTTCAGGTAAAACAGCCTGCTGCAGTATGATAGCATCTAATCTTCTAAAACAAATAGATACCCAAACGTTTGTTACTAAAACCATTAGAAAGAAGGAGTGTAACATTAGTTGCATTAAGGAGTCAAGCAGTCAACACTGTTAAAAACAATGTGGTTAAGTGTCAAGCAATAAGGCCTTCTAGACTAACGCTGAATGACCAATATTCCTCTAAGTCTCCCAGCTGAAATACAGACAATAAGACAGAGCCTATCTTCCCCCACATGCAGGCAATATTGTTCAAGAAGTTTGCACACATAGTCTATATCTAGCTATTAAAATGATTCCCCTTGTCATCCCAATGTTGTTAAAAAGAAGGTAGCGTGCAGTACAAAAATACCACCCTTATATGATTTTGGTTCCTCAAACATTAAAGGTAGCATTTTAATACTTGGTCCATTTTAGAAGCCAGCTAGTATATCGTAGAACTCTCTGTGTACTCTTGGATTAATTTTAGAGAACAAAGACTTTATATTTTTAGATAAACTCTAACAGGGGATTCAATAAACTCCATGCAGGCTTCCCACAAAGCCTACATGGGGTTTACATGTGTGTGCAGTGAGCAGCAGTGCCCATTGCATATTCATGCTACACACCACATTTAAACGTAAATAATTGAGATTTCATGGCTGGCAATAGTAAGTGAACACAGATAGCACTCCTGTTTAAATCAGAGCACTGAAGGTCTGCAGTTTTTTCACAGAATGTCACAATAATCCACAGGGCTTCACAGATAGCTTTTCATCTCTTAGTGCAAGACATCTGGACAAAAGCCAACATAATAGGGGAACAATGCCCCAGAAATAGAGACACATTTGTTCTTTCGAAATGTGCTAGAACAACCAGAGGTTTGTGTTATGATACATGTTCTGAAGGATTTGAATTTGATTTGATTTGATTTGAAGTCTAAAACTCAAATGTATGTATTTATTGAATCACATCAGTCCTGAGATCATCCCAGTGATATGGCAGAAAAATCACAAATTTGATAAGGAATACATCTGGACATTCTGTGAAAATCTTGGACAGTTAAGTAGTATGTTAAGTATATAGTTCAAACACAGTATAGGCAGTGTGTCTACAGTGCAGAATATTGTGAAATCCCTTTCCTGGCATTCTGTACTACTGAAGCTGTATAAATGATCTGTAAGGGTACATGGACTGCTATGTAAAATGTATTGAATAGAGACACACAGATGAATTGTAGGAATGAACACAGGGAAAGAGGACAGGTGAAACAACCTAATGTACAGCAGATGAGGGCATGTCAGTGGAAGATAGTTGTAGCAGCAACACCAATCACATATCATTATGGTGCAGTAGGGACTGCACAGTGAAAATGTGTATTATGCGACTGTCACACAAGGTGACATAATGATGGGCCTGTGTGAGATAATTATCCTCACATGAGTAATGCAGAGGACTTCTATCAGGGACTTGACATACAATTGGGTTTGGATGCATATTATGAAGCTGTGCAAACTGATTTACTTGAATATGAGTGTAATCTCAGCAGAGGTATCCAACAAATGGGACACAGGTAAAGGCTCATGGACAACAATTAAAAGAAGCATGCACAATCAAGGACAATATCAGAATAATACCACCAGTAATTTCATGCCTCTGACATCACTGCATTCATATTCAGTTTCTCAAACTAATCCACAAAAATATTTTAACTCCTACCCAGCATGGGCTTAGGCCAAACCACAGTACTGTCACTGACCTACTATCTTTTACTCAGAATGTAGCTGAGGTTAGAGACAACAACCAAGTTGTATCCTGTCTACTCCGTGATCTCTCCAAAGCCTTTGACTTAGTATCTCATTCCAAACTACTAACTAAATTACCCGAGCTCACACTCTCTTCTTCCATTCCTAACTGGTTCTCCAGTTACCTCACCAATAGGCTACAATCCATGAGATGGCACACTTCTTGCTCCCCCTTCTTATCTATCAAATCTGGAGTCCCCCAGGGGTGTATTCTGGGGCCCCTCCTATTCAACTTCTTTACTAACAACCTCCATACAGCCTGCAGCCACTCTTCTGTTATACAATATGCAGGTGACTCTACACCTATCTCCTTCTCTGACAACATTTCTCACCTCCACAAACATACCTAAAACTCCTTACAGTCCTTTGAAATATTGCTTTCTGAAAATCGGCTTATTTTAAATCCAAAAAAGACAAAACTCCGTTTCTTCCTCCCTCAGACTCTTTCCCATCACAAATCCATCTTTACCATCACATTCTTCGACAACACTAACATTAAAATGGAATCTCACACTATGCTACTAGGCACCATAATCGATGATCATTTAAAATTCAACTGCATTCAACAGAGTATTAAAAACACATCAAAAACTGGGATTACTTTACAGAAATAAAAATTCTTACCTCAAATTCTAAAACTTCTATAGTTCCTTGTACCCTGCCTACTCTATGCTGTTCCAATTCTACAAACATACAATTTTCATTATTCTCCAAGCTTGAACAAGCCTATAAAAATAGCTAAATTTGCCACAAACCTGTCTTACAACTCTCACCACTGCCATACACTAAAAAAAACTAAACTGGGTAGAATTCCCCCAACAATTCCTACTGTCACAGCTACAAATCACACATTCAGTTCTATACAAACCTACTGCCTGCCCCTCCCTCTCCTCACCTGTATTCTATTATACTCTTAACCATCCTCTTCATAGCTCCAATCATCCTTGACATCTACAAACCCAACAAAAACATAGGCAAACTCCAATATAATACTCAGTATCCCAGTCCTAGAACAAACTCATCACTTATGTCCGATATAACTCACACCCAAAACATTTTAAAAAAGGCTAAAACTCTTCCTAGTAAATACATGTCTCTGCCCCTGTGTATACCCTACCATAGCCCCACACCCTCTTCTCCATCCTCCATCTTTTTCTCGTCATTTCTTCTCACTGGGATAACTCCCATTTCTTTTCTCCTTTCTCATAAAGATGACATACCACACTTTCAAGTGCAGCCACAAGCTATGTGTATATGCATATTTTATTATATTTTTGTAACAATCTATGTAAATACCCTTTTACCTAATTTACTTTTATCAACTGTAGCATTTTATCACACTCTGTATGTTTCTCTTTTGTACACGATGCATGACTGCTTTGTACATGATTTCTCTGTCCTGTGTAACTGCTTATTACTACCTTATGTCACCATCCCTTCATTTTTTGTATGGCTTTGTACTAATCTTTTCTGTTTGTATCACTATGGAGCTTTTCTCCTTGGGTCTTCACTGAAAATGGGCTTCTGGCCCAATTGGACCAACCCGGTTAACAATTGTCAAATAAGTAAATAAAATGAGAAATAACATATTTGATTTAGACTGATCAGATATGATTCTTGTACAACTATTATGATACGTCCACACTTTATGAGGGTAGTGACACACACAGTGTCCTGGCACTGTAACATCTGTTGGATGTGTTGGGGGGACACTGCTATGCTCCTATGTGTCATTATGATCAATACAGGCTAGTTGACTGGTGTGCATGGCATATATACTGGCACAATCCACACTGTCATGAATGTAACCCATGCCATCAATGCTGTCAAACACTTATGCATGTACTGTGTGCATCACCAGAACAGATACCACACATGCTTCTGGTGTAACACCTTGATGATGGTTCCGCACCATCAGACACTAATGTTTATGCCACAAAAATATACCTAGGTATGGCCAATAAGCTGTGTGACAGCTCACTGTGACAAAAGTGGTACACTTCAGTTACACATCAGTGGAGGATGTGTAGGGAGGTACATGAAGAAGGGTGCATTGTACTCAGTTCTTGGTGTGATGAAGGCTAGGAACTGTAGAGGTATTATGGCCTCTGATGTGGATGTCCTTCACATACTCAGTACTTTTGTTAATACAAGGAAGTAGTCAGCACTTGGACTACATGCTGGTGGAGGTTCCATTTACTCTCTACCCCAGGACACAGTCACATACCTATTGGTCTGATTATAGGGTGTGATGTCCACATTATACTTATGTTGTGTGTTTGTTTTCCTGAAGTAACAAATCCCCCCCATGTTTTCTTGTCATTGCAGGTGCTGTCATGTTTGTGGCAGCAATCTTTGGTGTGTGTTGATACTGTCTATATTATATTGATATCACAGATGGAGTCAATGATTACCCACAATCTGTAGTCCTTCAGTCAGCTGTTTGGACACAGAATGTGTATGTCATCTGTGATGTCCATTACTTAAATTATGGACAGGAAAATGCCTAGCAGACAGCCCTGATGTATGGACCTAATCACTGGGCCTGAGATATAGGTCACTTAATGCATGTCGACATACTTAAATGGCATGTATGTGATACACTGGTTTACCCACTTGGTGATATAGGTGTATATGACCACATCTGACAATGCTGAGTGAATATCTCAGTGTGGATTTGTGTCAAATGCCTTGGGCTGGTCAAGTTCAAAAGGATGATAGTGTTATCATGCATGCCCTTGATTATCTTTTGAAGGACATATAGCAGATGTAACAGACATGATGTAGCATTAACAACTCACAAAGCTGTGTTGCACACATCTGGGATATTACTAGTGTCCATTTAGTAAAGGTCCATGATGACATGTTAGTCTACCTCACAGATGAGATAAGTCAAGATGTGTCTATACATGCATGCATCTGGTGATGTCCATCCCCAACTCATGTGGCTGCATGTTGAAAACACCCTTCTACAGCAACATAGTCTGGGTGGATGGTGTGTTGAAGTATGTATTAAACCATGTCAGGAAGGTGTATGTGATGAGTCAAGTGACAGGTGATCTGTGATGCTGTCACAGTCCATTGATTATGTGTGATAGGCTTGGATGTAGATAAGAAAGTGATTACTGGCTATCCTCAACTGGTGTAGCGTTTGTAGATAATCTCCCATGCAGAGATCATTCAGAAAGTCTCCCAGCTTGGTATTAAACCTCATGTCACTAGATGGGTAACCAGCTTGCTCACTGATAGAACACATATTGTGAAAGCTGGTGAATCAAATTGTACCAATATAGCTGTCACCATTGATGTATCCCAGGGATCTGTGCTTGGCTCTTTACTGTTTGGAATCTATTTCTCAAAACTTCAGGCTAAAGTTTATGGTGTTCGGCTTACCATGTTTTCTGATTCTTGCATACTGTATGCAATCATTGAGTCCACCTATGATGATAACATACTACAGGAGGAACTAACACAGATGAATGATTTGGTGACAAAGCCACACAATCTACAGAAAAATGCCTTCTGAAAAGTGAAATTCCATGCTAACTACAACATTGACAACAGTCCTGCAATGCTGAAACCCAGTGATGCAAGCACTGGGAACACATGCATATAGCAATCTGAACTTCGACCACCAAATGTCCACACTGGTATTGAAAGCCTATGTTGTGCACATCATACATTATGCCATGATATTCAGATCTTAGGATTGTATGACAGCACTGTACTCGAACCTCATCAGAATACTGAGTATAATGCTCTCTTTTGCATGTATCTCACCAGACACATGCAGCAGCTGGTGAGAATAGAGGGATTTCTCACCAAGAAAACACACGGCCTACAAACCATGCCATGATGTATGTGGATTGACTGTAATTCATGTTACTGTAATCTGTATCATATAGGATGAGGTGCCTTCTGCCTGGCCGCCAGGCCAATCTCTGACCACACCCTGGTGGGAATAGTGCATATCCACAAATCATATATAACTAATGACATCAACAGTGTTTGTTGAGGAGAATATGGTAATAACAGTGTCCCACATGCTGGTGTAAAAGGATCTTTGTAATGTCAAGCAAGAGCACAACCACATACATATACCCTCAGTTGACTGCAGTGAGAATAAAACCCCTACCTATTTAAGTACACAGACTACAGATCTCTGCATTTAAGGCAAGTGCAATGGCTGAAGTCTGACTTGAAGTGTCTCAGATAACACTTTATAGCTGATGATATCAACAGTGTTTGTTGAGGAGAGTATGGTAATAACAGTCTCCCCATGTTGGTGTAAAAGGCTGTCTGTAATGTCAGGCAAGAGCACAAACACACAAACAGCCAGATGACTGGAGTGAGAATAGAACCCCTACCTATCTAAGTACACAGACCACAGGTCTCTGTATTTAAGATAAGAGATAAGCTCAAGTCTGACTTGGAGTGTGTCAGACAACATTTTATAGCTGATGACATCAGCAGTGTCTGTTGAGGAGAATATGGTAATAACAGTGTCTCACATGCTGGTGGAGGGCTCACTGTAATGTCAAGCAAGAGCACAAACACACACACACACACACACACACACACACACACACACACACACACACACACACACACACACACACACACACACACACACACACACACACATGCTGCAGTAAGAATAGAACCTCTACCTATCTAAGTACACAGACTACAGAACTCAGTTCTTTACACAAGCACCATGGCACAAGTCTGACTTTTACAAGACTGCAGGTCAACTTATGGTGAATGGTATCAACAGGACATGTTGGAGAGAAGATGTTGGGAGACCTGCATAAAATGGATGTTTGGACATTTGTAACTATCAAAATACTACACACACACACACACACACACACACACACACACACACACACACACACACACACACACACATGCGCGTGCACATACACACACAAACACACAGTTGATTGCCATGAGAACAGAACCCCTACCTAAGTACATAGACTGCAGAACTCAGTACCTTATGCAAGTACCATGGCACGAGTCCGACTTTTACAAGACTACAGGTCAACCTGTAGTGGATGCCTACACAGCTGAGTGGCCTAGTGGGCTAATGCATTTGCTGTGGTTGACAGGGTCCTGAGTTCAGGACTAGGCAGCGGTGAATGTTTTAGTCTAACTCCTTGCATAGTACCTGATCTAAAGGCTTAAATCTAATATGTGACATTAACAAAACTTGCTGGAGTGACAGGTTTGTCTCCCAGAGGATGTCCCATCTCTGGAATAGACTCCCCATGCACCTCAAACAAAGTATGTCTCTGACCCTCTTTAAGCACAACCTTGATGAGTGGATGGGTAACCACAAATTTATCCCAGGGATTTGACCTGTGTCCCTCATTGACAGGTACTGATTGGGGTTTCTTTTTTGGGAATAAATATTGGCTAGGCTTGTAAGAACCCCGGAGCCATTAGCCTAGCAATCTCCTATGATTTTATGATCCTATGACATCAGCAGGGCATGTTGGAGAAGATGTTTGCAAGCCTGCGGAGATTCATAGCTTCATAGGAGGTTACTAGCCTAATGGCTCTAGGAGGTTTACAAGCCTAGCTGTGTAAAAACATAAGTACCCTTATTGAGCATAGTTAGATGGTTCATGTTAGCAGAGAGATTTTGTGATCAGCACTGACTGGCCCTGTCCATGAGGGACATAGGTACCACCCCAGGGTGAATTTAGGATCACACATCCAGTTGTCAAGGTTGAGCATGAATAGAATCATTGAAGAGCACTGCTTCACATGCAGTGGGAGCCTATTACAGAAGAGTATCAATTGCTGAGAGAGATATCTGTCTCCCCAGCATGTTCTGTTTATGTCACAGGCTAGGTTGAGATCCCTGGAGCAAGTTATTCTTGTCCCATTTGATTTGCAGATATCCATCATTTCCAGTAGGCAGGGTCTGAGACTGCTCTGTATGCCAGGCATAGATCACATCTCACCAGTCTGCATGATACTGACTACAGTGATAGGTCTTTTAGTCTTTCCATGTTTGCCATGTTTTGGAGGCCCTGAATTCTCTCAGTCACAAACTTCTTTATTTTTGGCATTTGTTGCAGGTGTCTGATGAGGTACAGACAGAAGGGAGCATTGTACTTAATTAATGGTATGATAAGGGTAGAGTACAGCAGAGCTTTGACCTTCCCAGTCTTGGATGTGATGGCCTTATTTATGAGGTATGCAATGTAGAATGTGTGTCTCACCACTATGGATACATAGTGATTGAAGTATAGCTTGCATCAGCATGTGTTCCCAAGTCTAACAACACTGTGTTTGAGCTTAGAGGGGTGCTATGTATATCATAATTAGCAGAGGTACTCCATTGCCAAAGGGGGCAATGAGACATTTTTTGCTTTAAGGTTCAGTCTGTGAGTTTGGCACCAATCATTTGTCTGTGTCAGCCCCTTCTGTAATATGTTAACATTGTTGGGGGACTCTATATAACTGCATCCAGTTGACAGTCATCTGAAAACTTGGTAAGCCACAGGCCATCTACCTTTGCCTGGACTTCTGAGAAATAATTTCCAAATAATTGAGAGCCCAGCAAAGATCCTTGTGGTACTCCACTTGTAAGTGGTCTAGTGGTACAGGTGCAGTCCCCAACTTTGACAGTGTGAATTCTGTTGGTGAGCCAGTAGGGGTTAATCCCCAGATGGGAGAGCTTCTCTATGATAGCTGAATGGGGGATAGTGTCAAAGGCCTTGGATAAATCAACATAGCAGTATGTCCTGTTATTCCTCATTCATGTCCTTGGAATCTTTATCAAAGAGGTGCACAATGTTTAATAAGCAAGATCTACACTTGACAAAACCAAAATGGATCAGGTGAAGTATGTCAAAGGTCACCTATGTCCCTGTTGATAAGGTCCATGCAAATCCCTTCTCTAGCCTTGCAGATACGGCTTTTTTGGCTTATGTTTCAATAGTTCTAGTTCTGCATGTTACCAGATTGATGTGCATTGCATATCACACAGCATTTTATATTAATGTCTGTAGTGCAGATGATATATGGGTGGAAAAAGTACTGAGACACCAGAGTTGCAGTGCTTGGGGGGAGGCTACACATGGCTGTATTGTAAATATGTTAAATATTGTTAGATAGGGCCTTTAGTTTGTAATATTTTGACATGCAATTTAATTTCATAAACAGGAAATGGACAGTAAACAGTAGTAATAAATGATATTTACTTTTCCATAGCATGGATGAGCAGCATGTTTGCACAATGGTTGGCAAGATACACATTTCCATAGCTTTCCCTGTTTGCGCATAGTTAAGCAGACCCTGTATTATAACCCAGGATCATCTTTACTCAAGCCCCACACTTACACCTGCTGTCACAGGGCTACTTACATGAAATTTCTTAATTTCCTAAACATTCTTAAGTTCGCTGTGTTAACTGCTGTCCAACGCAGCTTGGGTTTGTGTGGTGCCCAACAGAATTAATAGAATGTATTCAGTTTCAATTATTGACTATCTAAGTCCTGTCTGCAGGTGTGTGATGGCTGCACTTGCTGGGGAACCCTTCTAACCACTGCTTAATGCTGCTCAATGCTGCTAAGCGTACTTATATAAGTAAATATAGAAATTGCAATAATGTATTGTTTTTGACATTTGCTCTTTTAGAGATGCCCTGTTTGCAGGTGCTCTGCAGGTGTTCTGTCTGCTTCCTGGGTGGCCCCAGTCCAGTTTACACACTGACACACTTCACATAAACGAGATAAGCACAGCCAAACCTGACATTCATTTCTCTCCATTTCCATTGTTTGCACTAAGCAGCACATTGTGCAAACACTGCCCCCTCCAAAAAAAAAGAAAGAAAATAAATTAAACAGGACAAGTAGTTGAAATGGGGAAAAGCAATCTATGACATGCACACTAGAAATTGTTAGTACACATCAGATGTTTCTACATAGGTCTAGATTTGAACTCTCACTCTAATAAACATTCAAAACACAGACAGGGTGCTTTATCCCTCTTTATCACACAGACAGATTTACAGCAAGGAACTGAAATCATTCTTCATACAACCAACTGCAACATTATCTACAGTAATATGAAACCATACAAGTGTTATCAGATCATTTATTATTTTTGTATGTAGTGCACTAAGTGATCACACAGCCAGTTATACCTATTTTTTTACAAATATACAGCTCTGTCTTACCTTTCTGTGTTTGTTGGTCATTCATCTCTTATCTAACCAGTAATCTGAGACATGCAGTCTGTAAGCCATTCTATATCATTGTCCTTAAAATGTATTAGGATATTACATGGAAATAATATCATACCTACCTTGAACTTGCCAAGGCTTTTGACACCATTCCCCACTCAGGAATTATAGAAAAACTCACCAGCCTGAACATAAACCCCTACGTCATGAGATGAGTTGCCAACTGGATTACAGACAGAACCCACACGGTAAGAATAGCGGGTTCCATGTCCGACTCTAAACCAGTCACAAGTGGTGTCCCACAAGGCACGGTCCTGGGACCCGTACTGTTTGGCATATACTTCTCAGAAGTACAGACAAACACAGGAGGACTGTGGCTAACCAAGTTCACTGATGACTGCAAACTGGGAGCCATAATCGACTCTCCAGCTGACATGGACATTCTCCAAAGGGCCTTACTGAAATGGACACCTGGTGTCAAAGTCATGGTCTCAAGCTAAATGCCAAAAAATGCATAGTTATCCCATTTGGGAAAAACAAAACACCCATGAATTACCACATAGGTGGCAGCCCCCATAATACAGAAGAGGTAATAAGAGATCTGGGGACCCAGGTAGATAGTAGTCTCTTCTCTGACAATCATATTGCCAAAGTAGTTAGGAAATCCTTCTATGTAGCCCATCTAATTACTAAAGGGTTCGTATCTAGAAATAAAGAGGTTATAGTGCCCCTCTACTCGTTACTCATTAGACCCATCATAGAGTACAATGCCCCATTTGGGATGTACCTCACAAGACACTTCCAACAGCTGGAGAGACCACGAAAGTAGCTCACCAAGAGGATTACTGGCCTCAAACATATGTCCTATGCAGCCTGACTAGAAAAACTCCAGCTGTACTCAGTGGCATATCGCTTACTCAGAGGTGATCTCTGCCTGACTGACAAAGAGAGTATCTGCACTATGTTTACATCAGATACACACAGCCAAGTATTTGGGATTCAGCAATTCTAATGAAGTCACACTTGATTTGCATCTTCACCATGCTGACAGCCCTAAATCTACATCCCAAAATAGCAACTGTATAGCTAGGGAAACTGAAGGTGAAGAGACTTGTTTATGTGGTGAACACAGAAAATAGGCCATTACTTTGGGATATATCTGCACAGAGGATTACTGAACTTGAGAAGGTATGCTTGCATTTTGTCAGCTACATACTGCATATGTTGGAATGTAATTAAGAAAAAACTGTATAATAGTTTAATATATATATATATATATATATATATATATATATATATATATATATATATATATATATTGATTAGTAAAGGCTTCTACACTTTTATCTGTATGTATTAGGTAGAAGTGTACTGATGGCATGGGCATGTCTGTCAGGGCATTTCACAGGTATACATGATTGTCAATACCTTAAGATGGAATGTTCTGTGTTAAATCTGTAGGCATGTTCCAGGGGCAGTTAATTTCATTGAACTTTTAGCATTTCAAAGATGGTTTGTTAGTAAAATGGGTCATTTGCTTGTTCTTTTTTGGGGGGAGCAAAACTGGGTTTCTGTTATGGCACAAACAAAGATATGTTTCTGTTGCTACTTTCCTTTTTTTGCACCCAGTCTGTTGTTCGTATTTCAAATCTCTAGACTGTTTTATGTTTCTCCAGTGGGTAATACTGAAATGCAAACTTTTCTGTTTTATCTTGGAACAGTTATTTTGTATTTATGTGATACTTATGTGTATTATCCTTCTTTGACATTTAGGACACTTAGGACTATGCCACCCATGTGTCTCACTCCTCAAAAACCACCCTTAACTGACCCTGAGAATCAGGTAATTGTTGACGCTTTTAGGCAACATGGTGCCTTCCCGCTAGAGAGGGAACATAGAGATATGTCACACAGAATGCAGATTTGGCAGCAGATTGCCACAGATGTTAATGCAGTGGGTTGCACAGCAGGATATATGACCAGGTGTGTCATAGGGCTACTGACATGACCTCATCTACATGGAGAACAGCAGCTGCAGTGGGCCATGATCAGATTGGTACCTGAAGATGCCTGCTACAGAGCCACCACTAACACCAAATAAAGAGTTCCTGTCCACTGTTAGGGATCTAGACAGCTCCCAGAATAGTGCACAATAGCATGTCTTTGAAATTGGTGTTACTATTTCAGTGGCAGCAAGCATGTCCCAGGAAGAGCTTCCAGGTAGGCTTTTGTATCTCAATTGATGAATATTGTTGTGTAGTAAAGCAATTCACATCAATACATTACTTCTGTTTCACAATATTTTTTTTTTTGCTGGGGGGATTGTAGATTGCTACAGTTAACAACACATTCTGGTTGATTAGCTTAGGTTGGAGTTGTCATCCAAGTTCTTGTTGAAAGTATAGTTAATGGACACCTAGAGGGAAAAAAAGAAAAAAAGTATTACCCCCTGTGTTACTGTTAATTGTGATGATGTTCTTACCATTTGCTTAACTATTTGCAGGACCATCTGGCATGCAGAGGATAACATTATCTGCACATGGTAAGCCAAACATTTTACGTCAATTATGTCATTTCATTTTTATGAGCAATTCAAATAAATATTTTAGTGTGTGATGTTGATGTCATGACTGTTGTGTGTATTGCTGTACTGTCTAATAGTGGCAGCCCTGTTATTTTGTTAGCATATATTGGAGTATAGTAGTTTTGGTATTAATTTTTCCTGAGTTGTTGCTTATTATAACAGGTGGTCCTGACAGTGGAAGTGTGGGACTTCTACCACCTGATGTCAGAGTATCAGCAGACTCTGATAATGATGGTGGCCAAACACAAGCACAATCAGAGGGTGCAGAGGTTGAATATGATACTGAGGTTGACGTACAGCCATCATCTGAAATTCCATTGGGCACAGCCAGTAGGTCTACACCTACCCATTCCAGTGAGCCCAGAGATATCAGATAAGTGTAGTTACTGTGGCTTCAGTGCCTGTTGACTCTAGCCATAGCCATAGTGTGGGAGAGATGCCATGCAGGAGGGTTGTTAGGAGGTGCTCGGACAAGGCCTGCTATCCATCCTCCACCCAATCCTTGTAACACTTCCCGTGCCACTCAAAGCATGTTTAGGGCCATTATAGAGGCACAGGCATGTTCCCATAGGTGCTCCACAGAAATGCTTAAGGTTGTATATGTGGCACAGGCTGACATGCATGACTACCTCCACCATGTTGCCGATTCAATGGATCAGATGAATGACACGTTGGAACAAGCAGTCTGTGATGGAACATCTGCTGGGAGGGGGACAGTATCCTAATGGGAGTAGGTCAGCCACATCATCTGCTGTTAGCCAATATGGCCATGCCTGATCATGCTCCCATAGTGGTAGTGCATCCACTGCTCTGTCAGTGGGTGAGCTGTCCATACCTAGATGTAGCAGGCCATGGGGTCGTGGTCTTGGGCATACTTGTGAGGTGAGCTCCTTCAGCAGACGTCAGTCATGTTCAGGTATCAGCAGTGTATCTGACTGTTGGTGGAGATGTGCGAGTACAACTCCTGGCAGAGCCAGTTCTTGTGGTCAGGGACAGCAGTGAAGAACTGCTACCTCTACCAAGCATGGCTCAAACATGTGCAACATACAAAGATGTAGAGCTAGCACAGAGCTTGGCTGCATTCATGCAGACACTCACACATCAATTTCAACTGGAGGACCCTTATAGACACATGCAACAGTTACATGGTTCAGCCATGCAGCTTAAAACTCATTTTGTCTAACTGGCCATTTGTTGGTTTATCCAAATGTCTGCCTGCTTCTCTTTCTCACTCACACTCACTCATCAACCTTTTGTGTCAGTCTAGGCTTCCTGCCCCCCCAAAACCCTGTGCAAGTGATGATAACTGTGCCATATCCCTGTTTTGCATCTTTTGGACTCAGGGATACATAAGCTTTGTATCTGATGGTCAGGGCGCATTAGTGCTCAGTATATCTGCATTTCTGATGTTGAACTGGTAATTGTACCTTTGACTTACATTGGTCTTAGAAAGTTAGACAGTTGATAGCATCACAATTTTCCAACATTATTGTGAATGATCTTGTGAGGGTTGTGAAATCTGAAACTGTAATGTGTATCATTACTTTTTAACCTCTGTCTTTAATGATTTTCCACTAGAAACATATGGTACTAAACTGAGGGCATGCACTGACCATCATTACTTTAGAAAGGTATGACTGTGTGAATCTTTAGTGCCTGAGACCTACTGCTTAATAATGGACACGTATAAGTCAAATAAGTCTCTGCTGTCACATGTTAAGATCATTTCTGGGCAAATCACCCACCTTTTACTTCCTTACATTACCAAGTAACAACATGCAGGGATATGCCATTCATTTGTTTTATTACACAATGCACTCCAGGATCAACACTTACATTGTAAATCTAGCAGTTGCAGCAGCTTTAGTTCAGGGCTGACTCTGCCTGATGCAAGCAGTACACAGCCATTACATGGGTAGGTAAAGGTTGTGAACATTGCCTGTCATCAATGTTAATGAATACACAGCAAACAGTCCTGGATAATGAGCCTCTTCAGAAGGATTAATATGAAGAAACAAAACAGATGAGGCTCACCACGACCGATTCTAAAAACTCTTTTATTGACTGCAGTATCAGTAAGCACTTTCACATTCTCCCAAATACTTCCTCAGACTTCGAAACAGTTACACTCTAAAACACTCCATTTAAATACACTCATCAATGTAAAACAACCAATCAAAGTTGTTGCAATATCATCACTTGTTGCAACAAATAAAATATGTAAAATGCTGAATAGAACACAGAAAACATAAAAATAGTATTCTATTCATCATTTAAAACAAAATAAACATATTTAAACGCATATATAAACATATAAAACATCACGATAAAAATATATTTTAATAAATTATATTTTAATAGACTAGTGTTTATAGGGGCGTGCTGCTAAGAAAGGTTTCAAGGTAACCTTTTCATTAAGTCCACGTCCCTTATGTCCATGAAGTCTAATAATCCATCTATTCTCACATTCTTCAGTGTGATTTTTTATATTACCCAACCTATTTGTTCTTTTTACTAACTGCAATACATTAAATTTAAATGAGTGTGATGTACCCATACTTAATATATGTCTTGCTAAAGCATTATGATCATCCTCTTTATTAATAGCATATATATGCTCCCTCACATGTTCCCTGAGACTTCTATTGGTTTTCCCTATGTAGACGCATGAGCATACCTGGCAAACAGCCAGGTATACTAAATTTCTAGATCTACAGTCAGCATAAAAATCAAAACTAAACACTTTTCCCATGTCTGGATGAGTATAACAATTACTTCCAGACATATATATACACTGGTTACAGCCTCTACAAGGGAATGTATCTTTCCTATTTGATGAAATAACACCATTTTCATTACTCTCGTAACAAAGTAACCTTTTCAATGACTTCATATTTCTATAGGCGAAACTTGGTTTACTTCCTACTATTTCTGTGATTCTGTCATCAGTAGTAAGTATGCTCCAATTCTTATTAATTATATCCTTAATTTTCAAATTCTTATTCGAATAGGGAATGGTTATCCTATTTACACTAGCATGTTGTCCTCTATGGTCCTCAGAAACTACATGGCCATGATGCCTATATAAATAGGATTTACCCTTCCCCTTTCTCATAGAATTATTAACGTGATAAACACTCGCCACCTCTTTTTTACTATAACCTCTAGCTAGAAAATTGTCAGCTAACATCTCTTGTTTAAAATTGAAAGTCTCCTCTTCAGTGGTAAGGTGAGATATTCTCAAGGTCTGACTTTCCACTATATTACCATAAATATGCTGTGGGTGCATGCTATTATGATGTAAAATGTTATTTCTCCAGCAAGACTTTCTATATATTTCTGAATGCATCACCCCATTTTTCTTTGACATTTGTACATCTAAGAATTCAATCATGGTGTCAGAGCATTTATATTCAAAGGTTAGAAAATTAGTTGTGCCATTTATATATTCAAGGAATTCAATTAGTTCACTCGCAGTCCCAGCCCATACAAAAAACACATCATCCACAAAACGCTTGTAGAATTTAATGTTTTTACCATAAATGGTATTGGCTATCACATAGGTGTTCTCTCAATATGCCAACACAAGGTTGGCATAAGAATTTGCACAGGGGGTGCCCATTGCAACCCCTTTTCTCTGTAAATAATAGATGTCATTATACATAAACACATTGTTATTCAATACCAAATCAAGTAGAGCAAGGACTTTGATTATCATGTCCCTTGATATTCCTTTCTCAATGAAATACAACCTTATGCATTCCATCCCTGTGTCATTAGGGATTGTAGTAAACAAAGATACGACATCTAAGGTGACCTACAGCTCCCCATTTACTTCATTATGTGAAGAAAGATATTCACCATAGCTCTCTAAAAATTGTTGTGTATCTTTCAATATAGTTGTTGTATTATCAACTACAGGTCTAAGATGTTTCTCAATAAAGATGGAGGCGGGCTCCATGAGCCAGCCACCACCTGAGACAATAAGTCTCATAGGTGGACAAATTAGAGTTTTATGTACCTTTGGGAGTCCCCTGAAAGTGGGAATCAAGGGACATTCAACCAAAAGATACTTGTATAATTCACCATCAATCACACCACATAAAAATAGAACATATAATTCTAGATGTACATTCTTAATCAATTTATCTAATGCTATATTATTCAACACAAAATAGGTGTCAGCATCATCTAACATAGTTTGCATAGTGTTGGAATACATATCATAGTCCTAAGACTACAATAGCCCCTCCCTTGTCTGCCTGTCGAATCACAATATCATTATTATCTTGTAGTTTCCTGATAGATGTAAACTCATCAAATGACAAATTGTAAAATTCAGATTTAGTATTGGATTGATATAAATCAAATATATCATGTTCACATGCCTTTTCAAAACTATAAAGTAAAGGGTGGTTTTGGGGCATAAATGTGGAAGGCTTCCTAAACACCCTGCTTGCTTCGGCATCATTGTTACCAAACAACATCTTTAAACTTACATTTCTGATAAACTTTTTAATATCCAATAGAACGTCAGTAATATCAGCAGACTTAGAAGGTTTAAAAGAGAGACCGCAATTTAACAAAGATCTTTCACTGTCTGTTAAAGTGTACTTAGATATATTAACTACTAAGTCCTGGGGGTAGGCTTGAACACTTTCCTTTGAAATTCATACCTGGCCTCAGATGTTTTCTGCTTCCTGGTGTTCCCTTGTGGCGACCAGCTGGATCTGTCCATTTGCTGAATGGGTAAAGGGAATGAGACCGGTGCATTCTGAATGCACTGGTCTCAAAAAGACCCATTAATCAATACGCTATCCTTGGATGTATGAATTAACTTTATGTTTGGTACCTCCGCCGCTAGAGTAGTAGGTGCGGTGTACAGCACACCAGATGGGCCTTCTCCTCCATTACGCTCAACTCCACCTTCTAAAGCATTGGCGCTAGTAGATACAGGGCATGTAGATGGCGTGGTGAGCAATGACATCACACCTGTGGATGTGTCTACTCGTGCAGTGTTTAAGGACACATTGGTCTTGGTATGATTAGTACAAGCATTGCTCTGATGATTCACAGGTCTAAGTGTGTTCTCTCTCGGCCAGGAAAAGACCTGGCCATTCTGGAAATCGTTAAAATCATGCTCCAGTTTCTTTTTTTTATCTAACAGCTGTTTATTATCAAGAGCAGATAGCCATAATGTAATGTCAGTTATAAAAGTGTCTTTTTCCTCAATACTCATACAATTATTGAGGTCAGCTTCCATTGCCATAATTTCTTGTATCAAACATGCCTCTATTATCTCATATTGCTCTATTAATAGACCTGTATATCCATAACTAATATCCAAATTCAGTTTCTGCCACTTTGTTAATAAATCAGGGTAGGTAGTACCAAAGGTGGGCATCTTAAGAACTCTTAGTCCTCTCGGTACCACCTTAAACTTTAAGCATGCCTCCATATGTTGCCGTTGCCACTGTGTAACCCTCAGCTTTTGTAAGGCATTTTCCAGCTTACGTGTTAGCTGGATAACTTCAATATTTCTAGCTATATCCACTGCATTATAGCCATCTCTGGTTAACTCCTGCAAGGTAAATTTAAGGAGCGGATTCATGGACATCACAATAACTCCTTTCAACAAACTGTTGGTATTCATCTCACCATCAAATGATTCAGCCATGTCCCAGGAACCGTAAGAAAACAAAGAGTCAATGAATACACAGCAAACAGTCCTGGATAAGGAGCCCCTTCAGAAGGATTAATATGAAGAAACAAAACAGATGAGGCTCAGCACGGCCGATTCGAAAAACCCTTTTATTGACTGCAGTAACAGTAAGCGCTTTCACGTCCTCCCAAACGCTTCCTCAGACTTCAAAACAGTTACACTCTAAAACACTCCATTTAAATACGCTCATCAATGTAAAACAAGCAATCAAAGTTGTTGCAATATCATCACCTGTTGCAACAAATAAAATATGTAAAACGCTGAATAGAACACAGAAAACATAAAAATAATATTCTATTCATCATTTAAAACAAAATAAACATATTTAAACGCATATATAAACATATAAAACATCACGATAAAAATATATTTTAATAAATTATATTTTAATAGACTAGTGTTTATAGGGGCATGCTGCTAAGAAAGGTTTCAAAGTAACCTTTTCATTAAGTCCACGTCCCTTATGTCCCTGAAGTCTAATAATCCATCTATTCTCACATTCTTCAGTGCAATTTTTTATATTACCCAACATATTTGTTCTGTTATCAATGTTACTATATGTATGTGAGCAGGAAGAAGGTTTTAGGCCCTTAGTTGGTGAGTGAGTGTGCTATGCATTGTCTCTTAGGCAATGAAAAGGCATATTGAGCACACCTATATCTGCCTACTCCCACAGAAGCTGCTGGTTCCCCCTCAGACTCCTCACCTGGTGTGGCTGTGGTGACCTTGGCATTAGTGATGGGATGTGTGCTCCTTCTCCTTGTTGATCCTGCTGAAGCTGTTTTCTCAGGATGATGTTGTGTAGTATGGCACATACTGTGAATATTTTAGTACTTGTCCATGGATTGCACTGCAGGGCTCCCCCAGATGTATCTAGGCACTGGAACCACGAACTCAGCAGCCCAAACATACCCTCTGAGATATTTCTGGTTTGAGTGTATGCCTCATTATGGCATTTTTCAGTGTGTGTGCATTTCTGATGGGTGTCATCAACTACAGTTCCAGTGTATAACCTGCATCCTCCAGTAAATGACCCCATGCGATAGCCCCCCTAGCGAACATCTGATACAGTTGGGAGGTGTGCCAGAAAAGTGAGTTGTGGTAACTGCCAGGGTTGCTGGTACACACATTCAAGATGATTCCCTTGGCATTACACACAACTTCGAAGTTAATAGAGTGAAAGCCTTTTCTATTAGTGTAGAGACTTCCCTGTTCTCTGGTGGTGCCTTAATTTCTACATATGTGCAATCTATGGTACCCAGTATTCAAGGTAGTGTGCTACAGGGTAGAACTCCTGCATATTTCTGGCCCTATCCTCATGAGTATAGGGAAAATATATGTGGTCAATAGGATGTTGGAGCACAGCATTCAAAAATTGATAGAGGATCCTGGATGCTGATGCCTGTGACACCCCCAGCATATCCCTTGTTGGTCTCTTAAAAGGTACCTGCAGCTAAGATTCTAAGTGCTGCACATGCTTTAGTCTCCAATGGGATGGGTTCCCCTCGGGTTGCTCTGGCTCTGAGTTGAGGATGACAGAGGTTGCAGAGTTCCTGCAGTATGTCTCGAACTACCCTGTAGTGCAATACAATTTCCATGTCATGTAGATTATGATAAGTTAAACAGGGTCTAAAACCTCTTCTCCTATTTGGCCTTGGTCTATTAGTAGTAGCAGCAGCAGCATAGGCTTCAGTCTGTTGCACATACACATGAATTAAAGCAACAGCAGCCCCTAACATTGCTTCTGTGTAGACTCCTTTCCATGGCTGTATTCCAATAGGTTTTGGAATTCTCAGGAAAAAACAGCAGTGAGTCTGCACTGTTGCTTTATAGCTTGTTGAATAACTACTCCATCTTGCACTGGTTGATTAGCATACAGTTCATCTGCTAATGCTGTAATTTGCATGCCATGGTGTTTACCTTGTTTGCATGGTTGTGGGTGGCTGTACACACTGTGATGCGACAGTTAGTGAATCCAAAATGGTATGCTACCATGTGTGCACCTCTGCATGATGCACACATGGTGTAAATGGACCCTGTAGGATTTACTGAATGGCTGCCTAACATCAATAAATAGGTGTAGTTATAGGTAATTCAGCAGCTACTCCATATGTCAAGATAGCCATTTCACTTACACTAAACAGGATGGTGCTTTACATTTACAGAATCATCTTCTACTAATATTTTGTCAGTGATATATATTTATTGTGGTCAGGTGAGGAGATGACTTTGCTATAATTTGATTATTGCTTGAACTGATTCATTTCATTTTTGAAGATTAACTGAACTTATTAAATCCACAGGATTTTCCTAATACTACCATAAAATATCAGGAATTATATATATATTTTGTTCATTAGTATTTGCAAAAACAGTGAAGTGCACAAATCATTTGCACAGAGACAGCATGCACACCAAAAGTATATGTAAGAACATTTTTGAAAAGTCCAGTGCTTAAGGTATTTATATTGAAAATTGATACTGCAGTTTTTCCAAAAGTAATTATGTCAGATGTATGATGATTTTATATTACTAGGTTAAAATCTGTAGAAGCTCAGCAAAATAATTTATTCTGGTAAACAGAAATCATCCAGATACACCGTGTTTTCATGAAAACAGGCCTTGCAATCAGTCACTCTTTCCATTAGCATATACTTGCAATAATAATGTCCTGTCCAACACATTTTGAAACACTAAGCTACTTTACAGACATCTGATACTATAATGTATCTTGGTGGTCATTTTCCTCATGTCACTTTATGAGTAAAATGAACCTTAAGCATCAGTTGCTTAACAGGTTTTCTACGCATGCTAATAATCATGAAAATCAAAGTAGTAATACTGTTCAGTGGATAAAATATACAGTTTGCAAATATATTGACCCTACCCAATTTAGTTTCATTAAAGCAGATCATGCTTGTTAAACCTGCTGGACTTCTTTGAAAATGTCACCAAAGCCTTGGATGAAGGCATAACAGTGCATACTGCCTATTTCAACTTAGCCAAGGCCTTTGACTATCCCCACTCAGGCATCATAAACTCATCCAGCTGGGGATAAACCCATATGTCATTAGATGGATAGCCAACTGGCTCACTGACAGAATGCATGCAGTCAAAGTATGGGATTCCACGTTTACCAATAGACCTGTTACTAGCGGTGTTCCACAAGGATCTGTGCTGGGTCTACTTCTGTTTGGAATCTATTTCTCAGAAGTTCAGGTGAAAATAGATGGTCTGTGGCTTATCAAGTTCATTGATGACTGCAAACTGGGTGCAATCATTGAAATGTAAAATGATGTCACCGTACTACAAAAAGGGCTTACACGGACAAATTGTTGACGCCAAAGCCATGAACTTAAACGTAACACAAAAAATGTATTATCATCATCTTCAGTAAAGGTGAAGTCCCAGTAAAATACAACATTAGGAATACCGACTAAGTTCAAACTCAGTGGTGAGAGACTTTGAAACGCAGGTTGATAGCAGCCTTAACTTTGATCATCATGTGTCCACAGTGGTGAGGAAAACCTTCTACGTTACCCATCTCATACGTAACAGAACAGCATCCAAAATGAAGGAAGTTATAACTCACTCCAGCAATAAAACAGAAGACTCAGAGTACTCACACCAATAAATAAAACAAAATCTAAAACATCCATGTACTCATACAAATTATACCCATTGCACACATTTTTGACCTTAACACAGTGTGGCATTCATGGTTACTTGTGCAAATGCAATAGGGGTATTCCTGATGCCTATGAATGAGCATAGTGAAGGTAGGATTCATACTGGCCATTTACACTAATGTTCAAGGCCTGAAAAATAATGAGATGCAAATGAGAAATGTTGCAAAGCACATTATGCTAATAAGGCAATTTTGCAATTTATAATCTGACATCCCTGCAGTACGCACATTGATTGTTAAATGCAGTGCTTCTTCTTTGATATTGGAGTTGCAATCTGCAAACTTGTTTATCCAAGTATGCACAATCCCTGATACACAAATCCATTATTTCCCCCAGCAACCCCTTCATTAGTTTGTATTAAGTATGCAAAAGCACTACAATGACACAATAAATTATTTTGACCAGTGTTCACTTCAGTCTGACCATGTATGCACAAGCACTTTCCCTGACAAACAAATGATTTATTTCCCCCAGCAACCACTTTAGTAAAATTTCCTAGTATGCACAAGCATGACAATGAAACATTTCCCCAAGCAACCCCTTCAGTAACATGCCCCTGTATGCCCAAGTGTCAAATAAAAGCATTTACCCAAGCGACCCCTTCTGTGATATGTCCAGGGATACCCAAACACTAAAATGAAACATTTCCCCAAGCAACCCCTTCAGTAACATGCCCCTGTATGCCCAAGTGTCAAATAAAAGCATTTACCCAAGCGACCCCTTCTGTGATATGTCCAGGGATACTCAAACACTAAAATGAAACAATTCCCCAAGCAATCCCTTCAGTAACATGCTCCTGTATGCACAAGTGTCAAATAAAAGCATTTACCCAAGCGACCCCTTTTGTGATATGTCCAGGGATACCCAAACACTAAAATGGAACATTTCCCCAAGCAACCCCTTCAGTAACATTCCCCTGTATGCACAAGTGTCAAATAAAAGCATTCAGCCAAGCGATCCCTTCTGTGATATATCCAGGGATACTCAAACACTAAAATGAAACATTTCCCCAAGCAACCCCTTCAGTAACATGCTCCTGTATGCACAAGTGTCAAATAAAAGCATTTACCCAAGCGATTCTTCTGTGATATGTCCAGGGATACTCAAACACTACAATGAAACATTTCCCCAAGCAACCCCTTTAGTAACATGCCCCTGTATGCACAAGTGTCAAACAAAAGCATTCACCCAACCGACCCCTTCTGTGATATATCCAGGGATACTCAAACGCTAAAATGAAACATTTCCCCAAGCAACCCCTAAAGTAGCATGCCCCTGTATGCACAAGTGTCAAATAAAAGCATTCACACAAGTGGTCCCTTCTATGATATGTCCATGGATGCTCAAACACTAAAATGAAACATTTCCCCAAGCAACCCCTTCAGTAACATGCACCTGTATGCACAAGTGTTAAATAAAAGCATTCACCCAGGTGACCCCTTCTGTGATATGTCCAGGGATACTCAAACACTAAAATGAAACATTTCCCCAAACAACCCCGTCAGTAACATGCCCCTGTATGCACAAGTGTAAAATAAAAGCATTCACCCAAGCGACCGCTTCTGTGATATGTCCAGGGATACTCAAACACTAAAATTAAATATTTCCCCAAGCAACCCCTTCAGTAACATGCCCCTGTATGCACAAGTGTCAAACAAAAGCATTCAACCAAGCGACCCCTTCTGTGATATGTCCAGGGATACTCAAACACTAAAATGAAACATTTTCCCAAGCAACCCCTAAAGTAAAATGCCCCTGTATGCACAAGTGTCAAATAAAGGCATTCACCCAAGTGGTCCCTTCTGTGGTATGTCCAGGGATGCTCAAACACTAAAATGAAACATTACCCCAAGCAACCCCTTCAGTAACATGCCCCTGTATGCACAAGTGTCAAATAAAAGCATTCACCCAAGCGACCCCTTCTGTGATATGTCCAGTGATACTCAAACACTAAAATGAAACATTTCCCAAAACAACCCCTTCAGTAACATGCCCCTGTATGCACAAGTGTCAAATAAAAGCATTCACCCAAGTGACCCCTTCTGTGATATGTCCATGGATACTCAAGCACTAAAATGAAACATTTCCCCAAGCAACCCCTAAAGTAACATGCCCCTGTATGCACAATTGTCAAATAAAAGCATTCACCCAAGTGGTCCCTTCTATGATATGTCCATGGATGCTCAAACACTAAAATGAAACATTTCCCCAAGCAACCCCTTCAGTAACATGCCCCTGTATGCACAAGTGTTAAATAAAAGCATTTACCCAGGTGACCCCTTCTGTGATATGTCCACGGATACTCAAACACTAAAATGAAACATTTCCCCAAACAACCCCGTCAGTAACATGCCCCTGTATGCACAAGTGTCAAATAAAAGCATGTACCCAAGTAACCCCTTTTGTGATATGTCCAGGGATACTCAAACACTAAAATGAAAAATTTTCCCAAGCAACCCCTAAAGTAACATGCCCCTATATGCACGTGTCAAACAAAAGCATTCACCCAAGCGACCCCTTCTGTGATATGTCCAGGGATACTCAAACACTAAAATGAAACATTTCCCCAAGCAACCCCTAAAGTAACATGCCCCTGTATGCACAAGTGTCAAATAAAGGCATTCACCCAAGTGGTCCCTTCTGTGGTATGTCCAGGGATGCTCAAACACTAAAATGAAACATTTCCCCAAGCAACCCCTTCAGTAACATGCCCCTGTATGCACAAGTGTCAAATAAAAGCATTCACTCAAGCGACCCCATCTGTGATATGTCCAGGGATACTCAAACAATAAAATGAAACATTTCCCCAAACAACCCCTTCAGTAACATGCCCCTGTATGCACAAGTGTCAAATAAAAGCATTCACCCAAGCGACCCCTTCTGTGATATGTCCAGTGATACTCAAACACTAAAATTAAACATTTCCCCAAACAACCCCTTCAGTAACATGCCCCCTGTATGCACAAGTGTCAAATAAAAGCATTCACCCAAGTGACCCCTTCTGTGATATGTCCATGGATACTCAAGCACTAAAATGAAACATTTCCCCAAGCAACCCCTAAAGAAACATGCCCCTGTATGCACAATTGTCAAATAAAAGCATTCACCCAAGTGGTCCCTTCTATGATATGTCCATGGATGCTCAAACACTAAAATTAAACATTTCCCCAAGCAACCCCTTCAGTAACATGCCCCTGTATGCACAAGTGTTAAATAAAAGCATTCACCTAGGTGACCCCTTCTGTGATATGTCCACGGATACTCAAACACTAAAATGAAACATTTCCCCAAACAACCCCATCAGTAACATGCCCCTGTATGCACAAGTGTCAAATAAAAGCATTCACCCAAGCGATCCCTTCTGTGATATGTCCATTGATACTCAAACACTAAAATGAAACATTTCCCCAA